>NC_139716.1:19433485-19563485 GCF_964188405.1 Protomyctophum parallelum | reverse complement strand
CAGATAGACCTGAAAATGTATTTTCTGTTTAGCCTACTAAAGAGTTGGAGAGACAGGGAGACTCCTACAGAAGTTAGAACAAACACTATCGCCAAAATAATAACGCCAACATATATTTTTTACTTTTCATAGATAACATGAAATTAAAATGAACAAGAACTCTTTATTTCAGTATTTTGTCCACTCCACCCAAATAATATTTTGTATTAAATCAGAAATCCTGTTCAAATAGACAATCTGTATAGCACTATAACTGTCACTATCTTCACTTCACCTTGATTTTGTTCTATAGTTGTGGACACTTTTTTTATAACGTCTTCTTTAGTCATAGGCTATAGTGCTTGTGAAGTGAATTAACAACTATACTATAACTTATATCAGACAGCATACTATATAAGCTGGACTTTTTAAAGGTTTCGAATATATTTTTCATGTTGAAATTATATTGTATTGCCTTAAAGTGGCAATGAATAGCCACAAGAACATAATTATGTACATAGCCTACTGAAGTCCTATTAAAACAATATAACTTTCTAATCAATCAATAATAATTATCCCTCAGATAAATGATGGCTGGCATAGCGGTCTGGGCAGGCACCTATAGGTTGCTAAATGTGTCGGGGGTTTGAATCCTGATCCCATTTCCTGTCAGTCTACTGCAGGGGTGGGCAACTTTGACGATGGAGAGGGCCACTATATTTCCACACTCACTCTAGAGGGCCACATTGCATATTACTGTTGTAGCAAAAATCTACAAGCTCAAAACGCATCAGTGCGACTCGTTTTGAGCTTGTAGATCAGCTATTTTTGCTATATTTGAGTTGAAATCAGATTTTGGGGGATTTTCAATTGAAATCCTAAAAAGGAACCTTTTTATTTAATTTCAAATGCATTTAGTTATAGTTATGTTAACTTTATAAACTAAATACAAATACATTGGACATAAAAAATAAAATAAAAATGTCATACTAGTAATTAGCTGAAATCAATAATACAGATCAGTATTCTGATATTAACCTGCGGAGGCTGCGGGCCGCATTAAGTGAGGGGCCGCCATTAAGTGGGGGCCGCCAGTTACCCATCCACTGTAGGCTATCTATCAAAGGCAGAAAAAGCACAAAAAAGGGATCACTTTGTGATGGATGCATATGGTTTTCTGAGCTCCGCTGGTGGCAACTCCATGGTCAACCTCTCCCTGTAAAATGTTCCCACCATCTCCAGATGTCCACCAGTCGTCTAGTCAAGGACTTTGGTGACGAATGTCTGGTACGTCTCTGCATTCATAAAAACAGGCCCTCCTCGGTCCCGTTGCCTTTGTAGTCGGCAATGGGAACCTCATTTTTCCTTTGTAGTCTACAAGCGGAACCTTATTTCTGCAGTGGCCGTGTTAGTGGGGACAGGTGATTTACGACCTAGGGGTGAGCGGGTCGATTCCACCCATCCACCATTCTCGGGTGCGGACTGGTCTGGATGTTGTTATGGCATCGATACACACAGTCTGTTAGAGTTGTGGTACTGGGAGAGAGTGTCTGGGAGGCCAGGATTAGCCATCAAACGGGTGTGGGGCGATGTTTGAAGACATTGAAGGAAATACAAGCCAACCCTGTCCGCAGGTGCTGTGCTAAAGAGGGTACTGGTGGAGAGTGGAGACCCCAACTGTGAGCTGGATGGGTCGAGTGTGTGTGTGTGTGTGTGTGTGTGTGTGTGTGTGTGTGTGTGTGCGCACACAGTGGTGGAAAAACTCAAATATTGTAATACTGCGATGTAGAAACACTCTTTTACAAGTAAAAGTCTGGAATTGAAAATGTACTGTACAATCATTATGCAGAAGGTCTCATTTCACAAGTTTTCAAATGTATAAATTGCTAAAAAAGTGTTTTTCAATGCGTCGCATCGCGACACATTGAGTTGAGTTTATGTTATGCTTGCTTATGTTATGCTTATGTTGGTTCTTGAAGTGGTGTGCATGCATGCGTGCGTGTATGACTTTTATGAGCTGCTACGCTTTGTGGTGAACCCCGTCTAGTTGGATATGAACCGTAACCGATTGGATTTCAGGGTAGGCAGGGTGACCCCTGACCTTTTCTTTTTTTTCCCCTTTTACAACATCTGTGGCCTCGACAGGTTCAACCCCACACTGCCCTCTGTAGCTCCAAGTCCAAGTTACAATTTACAATTTACAATTTAGGCATTTAGCAGACGCTCTTAATCCAGAGCGACTTACATTTAGGCAAGAACAAAAGCATGGGAATACATCACATAAAAGCATTTATCATGAAACATGCGTAAGCTAAGAAGGTAACAGTGGAATATCTATATGATGAAACTATACATACACTATACATAATAAACTATACATATTCACTACTATGGCGTGCTATGACTATATACAATACAATTATAGTGCTGTCTACATAACATGCTATAAGTCTAAGTCAAATGCTATCTAAGCCAACAGAAATTCTATCTAAGGGGTTAGGGTAAGTGCTATGGGCCATGATGGAGTCTGAAAAGGTGGGTTTTCAGGCTACGGCGGAAGATTGGGAGTGATGCTGCAGTTCTGACTGCAATGGGAAGTGCATTCCACAGTTTTGGAGCCAGAAGGGAGAAGAGTTTGGGACGTGTGGAGCGTTGTCCCGGCGTTTTTAGTGAGGGTACTTCCAGTTTCCCTGCGTTGGCTGATCTGAGTGCGCGGGAGGGTTTGTAGGGTTCAATCATACTTGTAAGATATGGGGGAGCCATACCTTTGGTTGCTTTGAATGCCAGCATCAGAGTTTTGTATTCTGTGCGGGCAGCGACCGGGAGCCAGTGGAGGGAGCGGAGCAGGGGGGAGACATGTGAGAATTTTGGCTGGTTGAAGACCAAGCGAGCTGCTCCATTTTGGATCAGCTGGAGAGGCTTAAGTGCACATGCTGGTAGGCCAGTAAGGAGGGAGTTACAATAGTCGAGTTTTGACAAGACTGTTGTCTGGATTAGGAGCTGGGCTGATTCCTGGGTGAGGAACGGTCTAATTCGTCGTATGTTATAGAGTGTGAACCTACATGATCGAGTGACAGCTGTGATGTGAGCTTTGAACGAGAGCTGACTGTCCAGGACAACACCAAGATTCCTGGCTGTTGGGACAGACGTTACCAGGGCGTTGTCTACGGAAATAGTTAGCTCCTGCATAGGGCAGGACTTAGCTGGGAAGAAGAGAAGCTCAGTCTTGTCTGGGTTCAGCTTGAGGTGGTTGGAGGACATCCACTGTGATATGTCAGCCAGGCATGCAGTGATGCGCTCTTCCACCTGAGTGGCAGAGGGGGGGAAGGATAGGAACAGTTGTGTGTCATCGGCGTAGCAGTGATAGGATATATTGTGAGCAGAGATGATAGTGCCAAGGGATTTAGTGTACAGTGAGAAAAGTTCATCAACAAATCTGCGCACGCGCACACACACACACACACACACACACACACACACACACAAACAAACACACACACACACACTTGCAAGATATAATAAGCAAAAGTATTTTACGTGTCATGCTTGTTCAAATATTTTATTTTTCAACGTCAACAAAGGCTCCAGCAGCAAGTTAATTAAAGTAAAAAGTTGATTAGGCCTTTTGACTCAAAGGCTTTCACCTTTCATTCTAACCACACCTGGGGGTCTATTAGAGTAATGTTAACTCCATAGACACATACAAATCAGAAAAGGTACAAAACTCACAGCAATGCATCTTTAAACCTAGCAGCACGCCAAACATGTTTTTGTTACACCATCACTAAACACGGGTATATTTTACCCAATGTAAAATATTCCAGAAAAAGTACAGCAATACATGGCAACTTGAGGTACTTTTCTTTAATATATCATTGTGACTCTTCAAACAAAAAATAGATATCATGGGGGGGGCCTATCATAGGGGGGCAAAATCGGTGAAAAATGTGCATATTATTTTAAAAAGATATATTAAAAAAAGTAAATGGAGCTGGGAACTTCTCTTTTGGTTGTGAGAATGGTCCAGTGAAGGAAAACAACAAAAAAAGTCCATTGTGGGTGTATGGGATTTTTTTCTCTATCACACTCACTAAACATGGGTGAAATTCACCGAACACCTGCCTGTAGAAAATAACAGGAATGTGGGCAGGGAAACAAACCATGAAGGTATTGAAAGACCCACCCACCTGAGGTGGGTGCTGGGTGGGTCTTTCAGTACCTTCATGATGGGCTGAAAGACCCATCATGACCCATCACTCAGACATGAGCAACATTATGAAAATTACAAAGATATAATTATCTATTTGAGAGTTTGTATGCCGAGTCAGAGAAATTAATGTGTGTACTGTGTGAAAGATATAGGCTTCTGAACGGGTAGAGTTTCCATGTTCCTCTTCTCACTTCCCTGTGGTAATCCCCATGTCACATTCAGCCTATATTAAATAGTATGACTTTGAACAAACTAGGCAGGAGCTGATAACTCTTGTTTTAGAGAAGTGAAATCTGATTTGAAACTTTACTTTGTAGTGAATTAAACTAACCCGTTCTATTTTTCTAACCCTTCATAAGTAGTTATGGTATGCACAGAATAAATAATAACAAGTGATGCACAGGTTGATAAAAAATAAAATAAAAATAAAAATATCCTTAATAAATATCTCTATTGGGGCTCAGCCAGTCAGAGCACAGATACACCTATAGGTTGAGTCTTTATTGTCTAAATATATATATTCACAGTGAATGACATGTTTTACATGCTCTTTACATGCAGCGGCTTTTATGACCAACCCTAACTTACTTCCAGGAGTTGCGTGGTGGTCTCACAAGTGGGTGGTCTCATCCTCATCCTCTGAGTCTGTGTTGTGTAGGAGTGACGACTGCGCTGCCGGTAGGCAGTTACATTGCAAGAAGAATTGAACCACTTGGACCTATAAAAAGAAAGAGAAAGATATATTGAGAGAGGCAGCAGCACGTGGAACGAATACAACGCTCTCTCCGGGTCAAATCCGGCGACCTTGGAACGGTCGCCACCGCGGCCACCAGATATTCCAAAACGTAACCTCAGTAAAACGAAACCTTAGTTATTCCCAAACATAACCTCGTTAAAACTATGCCTAAACCTAACCTTAGTTATTCCCAAACATAACCTCATTAAAACTATGTGTAAACCTAACCTATGCCTAACTATTATCTTAAACTAAGTAAAACGAATACAAGAACTAGGCTGGCCCCATCACTCCTACCTGCACCACCACCTCCTGGGAAATAATATCCACAACAGGGCCGCAGTAACCAAGGCTGACCACAGGAGGGCGGACAAGGCTGGGACCAAACACAGTACCCAGGTTCATCAGAGACATCTTATTCACCTCCGCTTTCGTTGAGATCCTGGAGAATGTTGAATAAACGATACACAAGGTCACAAACTGCAGTGGTACTGTACATCCAAAACTGTGTACATAATGTTTGGTTGTGAAAGAAAATGGTGAATACACTAATACAGCAGCTCTCTGTGGTTTGATTTATGCTTTACTTGTTTTTTCTCTTGGTGTACACTGTACAGCACTTTGGTCAGCCTTGGCTGTTTTTTAATGTGCTCTATAAATAAAATTTACTTGACTTGACTTATGTTATATAGCACATGGAGATGGGCTATACTTTTCAGTAAAACCTATGGCAGTTAGAATGTCACATTAGCATAAAGTAAGATGAGTCAGAATCTCACAAATGTGAAAATGGCCGATCTACATGCATGGTGACACATTGTGAGCTAGTATGCTACAGTAGATCTGATATTTTAACTATATATATGAATGATACATTTAAATGCCCAAAAGGTCCTTGGGATGGAAAAATGGGATGGACCCATGCAGGTAAATGACCATAGAAACATGAGTTTTTCTGAAAACTGTATAGGATTTAGAAGACATTTTGTACAATGGGTCTCAGGTCTTATAATGGGTCAAAGGGATTTAAAGTAGTAATAATCAATATTAATGAACAGTGATATAGTAGTTTGACTGTGTGATGCATGCTGCTCAGACCGTTGCAGGTGGTGCAGGAGGTAGAGGAAGGTGTGTTGGTTTACGTGAGGACAGGACTGAAGCAGAGACAGCATGGAGACCAGCCTGGAGTCAACGTCCTGGATGTCTGAGGGAATACACATGTTTATAGGATATAATAGCACAATATAAGAAAGAGGCAAGGCGTTGTGAGCTTGTGGATCTGCTATTTTCCCAATCTTTATCTATTTAGTTAGGCTTTAGTTCGACACACCAAAGGTCCGACAGTCATTAGATCGACAACCTACTCCAAATCCTAACCTAACTAACCCCGACAAGCACGACGCAACGCATGTCGGACCAACGCATGTCGGGAGCGACGGGTGATTTCCGCATGTCGGACCTTTGGTGTGTCGGATAAGCGTGCGCACCCCCCAATGCACTCTGGGAACTCATCGTCAAAAAAGATGAACGAACGGCGCCCTTTTTTCCTTTGAATTTCTGGAGAGATTAAAGGTTTAATGACATTCATTTTCATTTATTTTTCTTTTTTCTTTTAGGTTTTATGACCTCAATTACACCCAAAAAACCTGAACAAAAAACCTGAAGCCTTTTGTCTTGAGCTACAATGAAAACAGGCAAAACAGTGAAAACAGTGACATCTGCTGGCAAATCCCATTGACATAGGGATTTGCAGGATCTTACATCACAATCTGCTGGCAAATCAGAGCACCTGTTTGAGCCAGAAAACCCCAGATCACAGAAAATCTACTGAATGTTAGTGAAAGTTCATGTTTTTTGTCACAATCCCTTTAAACAAAATGGAATGCTTCAACTCCTTAAATTAAGTGCTTGTCAGGGTTGGGGGAGTGGGTCCCCAGCTGAAATCGTATTTCCGGAGGTCGCAGCCTGAAAAGTTTGGGAACCCTTGGTTTCTAGTATGTTTGCGTGCGTGCGTGCGTGTGTGCGTGCGTGCGTGTTACCCAGTGCTGTGGCCAGGCTCTGGAACAGGCAGGTAGGTACGACAGGTTCAGGCAGCTCTCTGAAGTACAGCTTGAGAACACCTGAGACCGCATTGATGTCTGCACTTCTCAGCCTGGACACTGCGTCACGCAAGTCTGTATATGATGGACAATTAATTTAGTCTCCATGAAAGCACATCACCATAGGGGTGCGACAGCTAATCAAACTAATTGATTTAATCTGTTATGAAAACATTATCGATAATGTATCAAAGTCAAAGTCGTACTATGTGTCACACACACAGTGACATTTTTTCTCTGCATTTGACCCATCTCTTGGAGTGGTGAGCCATAACCTCTTTTAATAACACACAGTAACAGTAGGCATACTTGGAACAATGTAAGTTGGAAATGAATGCCCGACAGAGATATTATGTCTGTGTCCTTTTTATGCCCATACTGTATATGGAGTTCATGCCCAGATATGAAGTCTATGCAGACGTCAGAATGATGTCAGAACAGGCCAGCTCCATATATGGACACTGGGAAGGGGCCCTGTTCAGAGCCCGGGCAGAGGCCTTTTTGGGGCAGTTCTGGACAACCGTGGGTCCGACCGACTCGACACCGGGCACTGCACCCCCTGTGGTGGGTGGAACGCGTGTGTCGAATTTGCGTTACGTGGATTACAGATGTATAGACGTAGCCTACGTACAGAGACTTGGTGCATAAAAAGATATCACTGTAGGATATGATCCGTCTCACAAACACAACACTGTTACCTGTGTATTTTGCAGATTATAGGATTTAGATGTGTCTCACAGAAAAGGTTCAAATTTCTACCAATCTGCAAATGTCGACAGGGCCTTACTAGTGTTGAAGGCAGCCTTGAGGCTGTTGATGTCACTGGCTGCTCCTGAGACCCTGTAGATGCCCACCTCGTCCATGCCTCTCCTCTCCACCTCCTCTGCACAGCATCGCACCACATGGGGGACCAGCACACCCTCCTGTCTGGAGGAGGACCATGCACAGTTAATCAAACTAATCCATTTACTAATCTACAAGCTCACAACAATATTTTACATTGATTTCTAAGCCAGCACCATTCAGAATACCTACAGATAATATACTATGCGAAAATAATCACACCTAACCACATGGACTTTATGTGCTGGGCTATTTCTGCACATTCTCATCACACTTCTGCTATAGCTTCCTATTTTCACACAGCACTTGCTATACAAATCACATCCTCAAACGTAAGCTCTCGGACCAACAACGGAAGGAAATCAAGCAATTCCACTTGTGAAATATCATTTTTAACCAGTTAAACCCTATACACTTCATTGACTGCCGTCCAATATCTATGTTTGAGACATCTAATTGAGGCAGAGCTGGGAGACTACATGGGAGAGCAAACAAACAGTACAGAGAGAGATCAGGACTGAGCTGGATCCAAGGATGGAAAGAGCCGAGTTGGCTTTGTCCGAGGCTTTAAAGGTCTTTAAATAAATGCTTTTTGAAACGTCTATGGAAAAACGAATGGTAAATTCTCTTCTTGTGACCTCGTCGTTCTGAAAGGGTGCGGGACTGCGACAATCTATACCTCTCATGACATTACAGTGTTGTGAGCTTGTAGATCTACTATTTTCACTGAATGTTCACCTAATATGATATATGGGTTCATGTGGTTTGATATATTGGCCTCTCAGAAAGGGAACTTACTGTGCCACAACTTCAATCGGGACACAAAAGACAGGCAGCTGCTGTGTGGGTGTGGAACTGGGTGATTCTAATGGGTGGGGGAGGAACTTCAGGGACACCATCATCTCCACCAGGCCCAGGGATAGCGTCTGTTTCCTCCATCTCTTGTTGAGGGCTGTGGCTTCCAGCTGATGGAGATTATGTGCATACTTAGACATGAGGTACAGTACATTTGGACAAATATACAGGACAGGTACAGTACATTCATACTGGGTCTTGTGAGGTATTTTACGGACAGCAACGATATTAATGTTAGAATAAGAGTTTTATTACATTTTACCGTAATCACTCTGTTGATCCCGTGACAACCAAACATCAAATGACAAAATTACTAAATACTATTAGATGTTTAAGATTCAATTCACAGTACAGTTCAAACAATACTTGCGCATGCACACGCACACACACACACACACACACACACACACACACACACACACACACACACACACACACACACACACACACACACACACACACACACACACACACACACACACACACGTCAATAACTCTCAGTAACCAGTCTCTGCTACTGCTAGAGTTCCTAAATATACTGTACCTTTACAGAAGCTTTACCAAGGATCATGTCGTCTCCACTGTCCACCTGCCTCACACACACCAGCCTCAGGTTCTGTGCCCCATCTACCTGGAAGGAGAACTCCTGCATGGACAAAAGAAAAGAAGAAAAGAAGAAAACTGTATTGATGGAACAATTAATGCAATAATATCATGGAACATGCTTTAACTTTACATACAACTAAATTAATTGGCCATAGTGGGATTATTAAAGTTGTTTTTCACTTATATAAGAATAAACTAGCATAAACTCAAACACTTTTTTGCACAGAATTTAGTGTGCAGCTCATCAAATCTAAGGTGGATTTTTATTAAACAAAAACCTTGACATAACCCAAGCCGTACAGCTGCGATATTGATGAGTTTAACATTGTTTAATATAATTGGTTTCAATGACTGGGTTTTCAAGGGTTGGTATTGCAATTTAGAAGCCAGATTGGATTATATTATCCAATTTGCTTCCGGCTAGGTTAGCTAAATAGAATCCTGTAGCCAGTTATTGGTGGGAGCCTTAAGGTTAAGTTATTTTTTTGACTTTAACTTTCCCACATATACCGGTATATATATTAGAGACTGTTGCATTTTAATCTGACTAACATCTTAAACTGCTTTTGTGGGAAATTGTTGAATAAACTTGACCCTCTTGATGCGTCGGCCTCCGATTCTGGTCATTCTGAGTCCGTACCTATTTGAGGACCCTATAATTCCCTTGTTCAGTTACATTGTCTGGTATAAATCTACAGTGTTTGTAGGATCCCTCACTCCTGCATGTAAGGGTGGCGAAGTCACTTCTTTATACAACAAAACAAACCTCTATGGAGATAGAATACATTACAAAAAGCCTGGACATCACGAAGTGAAGATGTTACACCTGACACCTCACCAGCCGATTGTGTCCACATCATGTACTGTATCTGTACTTTCTCCAGCGTTACATACATACATACAGTACATGGTCCAGGCTTATACAAAGTTTGACCCGATTGTTTCATTGTCTGACCTGATCCCAGCAGGGTCTTAGGCTCTGGACTGAAGAATGGGTCTGCGCCTCTCTCTCATAGAAGTCATAGCCATCCACCTCCACACATACATACACACCTGAGAGAGAGAGAGAGAGAGAGAGAGAGAGAGAGAGAGAGAGAGAGAGAGAGAGAGAGAGAGAGAGAGAGGAGGAGGAGGGGGGTGAGGCAGGGGGCAAAGCCAAGGTTGTGATTCAAGTAGTAAACAGAAGTAGTGATTCATGTTTGCTGACAGGATAGAAACTTAAACTTACAGGCTGGTTGTTGCAGCCCACAGGCAGAATGGATGGCTACAGTCAGAGTCCCACACAACATCTCCATGCCAGAACCTGTGTGTGTGTGTGTGACAGATAAGAGAGGTGTTGAAGATGCCCTGATGTGACAGGTTGAAATCAGCACATTGTGTCCCAGACAGGATGTGAATGTGCAGAGAGAGAGAGGCTGTCACCAGTGTTTGAGCTGTTCAGCGGTGGCTGCTGCGTCATCCTCAGTTTCACACAGGAGTTGGTGAGGGTGAGCAGATCAGGAGGGACCATTTCTACGTCTGACAAGCGGCACATGGCAAAAACGTGTTGCAGCATTGGTACACATTTATTTTTGATAGATAGTTTACAATTGCATATGTTGATTACTTATTCACATAATGCTTTATTTAGATCCAATATGCAGGTGCCTTATACCGCCGGCATCCAAACAACATTCAGTTGATCTTTATCACCGTTTCGTGGATTTGCAGGCAATAAAATGCATTCCCGCGGCGCTGCAGACATCACTCATTGATCGTGGCAGGCATTCATAGTTACGTGCTTACTGTTTTATGGCTAACATCTGTAGGTTCTCCCTCGTGTTTTCTAACAAAGATGGTTTTACTGTGACAAGATCGTGAACACAGCAAGATCCGGAGTATTATATCAATATCACCGTCCATTTTTACCGTGTATGTGCTTATCAGAGGGTTAAAACAGTCCTCACTGAATCCAATTTGCTCAACTTTTATGCACTGTAAAAAGTGTTTATTTAAATCATTCTGTCCATCTAAATCGGTCCATTTGTATACAGTTGTGTACAGTTGTCAGTTGTATAGCATAAATTAAACTTGAGTTCCTTTCTCATGATTGCTCCTGCAGACAAAGACCACACCGGCATGATTATTATTATTTTAGTAATAGTAGTTATTGTCAGCAAGGTCCTTTTTAGCTTGACACAAAAAAGAATTACTCCGTTTTAACCTTTTATGTTTGATTTTATGTTTTTAACTAGGTAGCACTCTGATATTCTTTGTGAATGGAAAGTGCAATGCGAATAAAATGCATTGGGATTCCTAAAGCTGACACTTACTGTCTCTGGTGAGCTTGTGGATTGTTCCTCTCCACTCTTCCAGCTCATAGAGGGAGGAGAGTAGGAAAGAGTGACTCTGGAGTGAGACAGGGGGGGAAACTAATTTGACTTTGTCTTTTACCTGTTAGGTCTATTTACTGTATGTCCATCAACAAAAAGGAGAGTAATGCAGTGAAATGGTATGATACGTTTTATATAATTATTATAGTATATGTGTGTGTGTGTGTGTGTGTGTGTGTGTGTGTGTGTGTGTGTGTGTGTGTGTGTGTGTGTGTGTGACTGTGTGTGTGTGTGTGTGTGTGTGTGTGTGTGTACTTTGCCACTGGGACTGTGCAGCTCCAGACGGTGGACAGGGGCGTGAGTGAGAAGTATCAATTCCATCTGCTCCAGTTTCTTCCTGCTGCGATCCAGCTGACGAACTATTCGCTTGCTGTCTCCCTACACACACACACACACACACCACTCAAGTGGTTAATATTTGACTCCATAATATAAATAATTTGACTCCTTCTTAACCTCTGTCTCTTCAAATTCAGTCAAACACACACACACACACACACACACACACACACACACACACACACACACACACACACACACACACACACACACACACACACACACACACACACACACACACACACACACACACACACACACACACACACACACACACACCATATGCGGTCGTAGCTGTTGTCGGAGCAGGTACATCTTGGCCCTGATGCCGAGCAGACGGAGCTGGGTGTGAGGGGGTCGCTGAGGCTCTGTTCTCCAGTTCACTCGCAGGTTGGCCAGTGGCATGTACCAGCAGAACCTGTACTGGCTGTGCTTACTGTGTGAAAAAACATACTCAGTATCAGCACATCAAGCTCCCTTTAATCCCATTAAGACCTGCATGAGGCCGATTCTACAAATGACTTCTAATTCTCACACACATTTCCGAGATCTTTTTTAAATATTCAAAAATAGCAGATACAATGTACGAGTTTGTTGATCTGCTGTTTTTGAGTAGCCAACGCTAAAATCTAAAATGACACAGATGCTTTCCCAGTTTTAGTGGGTTTTAATAATAATATATATTTAGAGTTCAACACAAAACTGACCATCAAATTGTAGTGAATCCAGCATTGAGATGCTCTATATAAATATATATATATATAAGAAAATATATGAACATACTGTATATATATATATATATATATATATACATACAGTATGTTCATATATTTTCTTTTATATATTTTTATTGGGGACAGGTAAACGTCACATAGTATATGGTAAGAAAATCTTTGCAGATCGTGTCACCCATTTTTTCTTTTGTAAAACATCACAAAGCATCACAGACAAACAAACGTAAAAGCAGCAACGTACACCCCCCCCCCCCCCCCCCCCCCCAAAGAAACAAGCACATCAGGACAAAGGATAAAATGATATTTTATGAGCGGGTGTTGGAGGTGGTTTGCTTATTCTCTCCCACTGAGAGATTTAGGTTGAAGCTATACCTACAGTAAAAGTGCAATATCTCTCCCCTTACACTTCTCATTCGTCTACTACTATTAGTATTAGGTCATCTGACATAGTATGATGTCCACAGTAAAATGTTCATTATGGCTCCACGTTGTGGCCTCCCATGCACTCACCATTTGGCCGCAGCCTTCAGCTTGGCACACAGCAGCAGGTCTGTGTAGAGGAAGAGGTGACGCAAGTTCCTCACTCCCTCACACTCGTCCACCACAAAGCTGTCACGCATCAACTGCCGTCTCTGGGTCGCACACACACACACACACACACACACACACACACACACACACACACACACACACACACACACACACACACACAACAAAACACATTGTACTACTAAAATACAGAGTTAATCGTTAGGATATTATGGCATGGCCATCACCTCACACTTTTGTTGTTTGTGCATGGCTGTTAGTGAGCAGGAAACCAAACATCCTGATGTCTCTCTCATTGGACGACATAGTGTAGCATACCAGTTTTTTTAGCTGTGCCAAACCGCTCCAATGACTGGCCACGTGTGTATGTCTGCCTGAGTCTGTCTGTCTGTCTAAGTAAGAGGCCTCAACAGCTGCAATACCGCTGGCTTAGTTCACACGGGTCTGATTTTGGAACGGTGCTAGCCGCTCCCAACAGTGACAGAGTAAAGTATGTCTGTATGTCTGTCTGAGCATGAGCTATTGACCCCTAGTGACTAGTGAGTATAGTAAGGGGGGGGGGGGGGGGGGGTCTTTAAAACCCTCCTGCTTAAGTCAACAACTGTGCTGGACTCCTGATTGGGACAAACACACACACACACACACACACACACACACACACACACACACACAGAGAGAGGGCTTTCACAATCTTGAGTCGGGGTGTCTCTCACCCGTACAGTACAGTAGTACAGTACAGTACATATAGTTGCACCGCTCACTTCACACAGGTGTGATTTTAATCTAGACTAGATGTGGATATATGTCCCTATATGGGTGTATCGAGTTTGTTTATGCTTCTGCCGAGTCAGAGTTTCTCTTTCCACCTTTCTTGAAACTGCAATGATGCAGCTTGTACGACAAAGACGTTCATCCACTTTCTTACACCTGTCAAGGTCAACCTGTGATGTGACAGTATAGTTCAGTAGAGCAGTCATTTCTGCTCATGTCTGTGCGTATGTGATGTGCACTCTCACTCTCACCATGCCGTGACTGAGCGTGACCTCTCGTTTGCATTGTGAGCCTTCGTTGACCCCAGACAGGAAGCCGTGAGACAGCCTCAGAACTTCCTGTAACAGAGGGTGATCACTGTGTTCCTCAGGTGTTGTCTTCAAAAGCTCCTGGAGAGAGAAGGAAGTGATTAGATCAGTCTCGGAGTACGTGACTTTGGCGACACACAAGTAAGTTGCAACGCAGTGGTTCAGTGGTGCAGTGGTTCTCAACTAGTGGTCCGGGGACCACCAGTGGTCCTTGAAGCGGTTCCAGGTGGTCCCCAACTAAATGATGGAGAGTTGGTCACCAAATGGACCCTTATAGATCTTCAACTCTTGAGAGCGTAAAGTCTACACAATTAGAGAATGTAGAAGAATTGTTATTTTGATCAACGGCAACAAAATATTCTTTCGTTTTGGGTCTGAGAGGCTAAATCTCATCAAATGGTGGTCCTGTGGCTCAAATGCAGAATAAATAATGGGCCTTGAAATGAAAAGGGTTTAAAACCACTGCCCTAATGCAGCATTCACTGTCTGCAAAGAGTGTTGAGATGGAGAGGAAGGAAACGGAGCAAGGAAAACCAAGAGGAGATAAAGGAAACAAGCTATAGGATTAGGGGGGAGAAGCTGTGTTGAAATTGGAAGAGGCAAAAGAGAGGGGAGTTTAGGCTGATGCTTAATTTTTACATAGTTTATGCACCTTGTTAGTTGTTGCGCACCGAAAATAACCGATCTACAATGTGAGCTTGTGGATCGCTATGTAAGGGGCCGCAACACCACTGTGCCAGTAAGTAGTGCTTAACTCATACTCGGTCATAATATGAATGCAATAACAAAATTACTGTTTCTTTTCACTGTAAATTTGGTATTGAGTATTGCTGTCCTACGTCCTACTATGGAGCATAAATCAAGCTATAGGCAGAGGCAAGAGTGTATTCATTGGAGACTTTGAGGTAAATGCACAGATTATACAGACATCAATTCTAGTTGGAATCATTGAGACAGTTCTCACATGCAGCACCAGTGTAGTCTTGGTGATTTTCTCCAAAGGCTTATACAGGAGAGCTGGAGAAACACAGAACACCACATTTTAATACAAATGCATTCTTTCACCTTCCCAATATCCATTTATTTTAAGTAATATTTGTAATGATTTATATTATTATTTTCGTATTACTATCGCTTTTCTACTGTGGATAGTTTTGTTTTGCAATTGTGTTTGCATTTGAAGGCTATAAGCCAGGTCTCCTTACTACCGTAAACCTCTTTGTGACTGTAAATCCTATACTACACAAACTTGATTTAACAATGTTCCGTTTAACTAAAAACAAACATGTTACCAGTAGGCTACATACCTTCAAATGTGTATTTCAACCTAACCTTGTCTGGGCCATGTTTAGACATCATGCTCTGAAAATGAACATGCAAACATGAGACGTGTGTCATCATAATGGTGTGTGTAATAATTAAACAATGAGTGAGAAGAACACATACAGTAAAGGCGTATACAATTATGAGCGTTCATTCTTCTACGTTTCATGTTACCTGGGCTAGTGTTCTGAAACGATGATCGCACTGCGTGCATTTACGAACAATTTCCACAGCCTTCTCATAGTTATCGATGAAGCCACGATACACACCTATCTGGCTGACCTGGGAAACATCATATGAGAGTAGGTGAAGTTCGCAAACAACATGAAAGCATCATCCCTTTCAAGTACAGAATAGTTGAGTGAACATCATATGTAGGGGGGCTGGGGGGTGGGGGGTGGGGGGGTATAGGCGGAGACTAGTGGGGTGAGGCTCAAATGTCTAATAAACCTCTCCCTACCTGTATACACAAATATCTGTTTATACTGTCAGTGGTTTGTCCAGGCCAAACCAATGACTGATTCTGGAACGTCCATGTCTGTGACAGTGGATTTGTACATTTACAGTTACACACAGTAATGTTTCCAGTTCCTTTTTATTTGATTGAACTGTGATTCTCTAAAAGGAAATGCAGATGCTTTTGTTCATCTTGAAACCAGATTTATTTTTTGTTCTTCCAGCAACGGTTTGATACCATTACTATAAACGAATACCACAGTATATATATCTTACCATTTTCAAATACAGGTCTCCCACCCTAAGCTCAAAACCTCCATGCCCCACTCGGAGTTGGTAACCATTTCCGGAAGCACTCTCTCTCTCTGGGCATGAGTTCTCGTGAGGCGCCATCATGTCTGAGTGTGTCTCACTCCCAGGGCCAGGACCAGGCTCTGTGTGCGGGTGGGCCTCCAGGCGGGCTCTTAGGCCTTGGTAGAAGCACTGGTGCAGGTCCCTGAGCTCTGGTACCTGGTAGAACACTGTCTGAACCTCTTGGCTGGACAGAACCGGCTGGGAGGTTCCTGCTGAGGCTCGCAGGGCTTTCAGAGGCTGGAGAGGGAAACAGGGAATCAGAAACTTGTAAACATTTATTTTTTATTTTTTACAATAACGATGGATGATGATGGGAGGGGAAGAGTGTTTACGGTCTACCGCCAGTTAGAGAAATGGAGAACATAAATAAGAAATGAGCCCTGGTGAATAATTTTGTGAGGGTAGTGAGTTGAGTGGTGAGTGTTGCAGAGAGGAATCAAGAGTTCTCATTTCCCACCAACATTGACACTTGCCTTGCAGACTTTACCCATACATGGCTTATGTAAAGATCATTGAAAGTTGGAGATCCATGAGTCCAGTTCCATCCTGAAAAAATGTTCTTCCCTCTACGTATTGACTTAACTTGAATTGATTTAAAGTAATTTCACTCTATTCAATAACTTCATGAGAAGCAAACATGAAGGGGAACTAGCATGCTTCTAGTATAATCACATTTAAAATGGTATAAGTAGCGAGTTTATAGCTATTTTGGAACAGGATCTTGTTTTGTATTTTTACAGATGAGGAACTAAACCCAATAGAGAACTAGAGATTTACCAGATGGGGTCATTGAACACAGACAGCCCTGTGCTCAAATTACGTGACACAATGCTGACCACATGCACACTTGTGCATGTACAAGGTGTAGACCAATAATAAAAATAAAATATGATTTTCCGGTGCATTTTTCTATCTACAGTATTATACCAATTGCAGTCAACATGTTTTAAAACTGTTTTTGTAGCACATTAGCCGGGGACACCTCTGTGTGTAGTTGTTTCTATAGCCTGTATAGTAGCAAGCAACATATATATTTTAATAAAGATTAATTAATTAAATTTTCAGGATTTAAGGTGTTTGAAAGTCTTTTGCACAGAGGTAAAAAATTTTGCTCACAAAAGGATTGTTAGACAGGACTGCAGGCTGCAGGCATGTCTTCTTTTTACTTTCCACTTTGTGTCTGCCTGACACAACTGAACCCAGACAGCAACACAAATTATACAAATTATATAAACTAAACTAAACCTTTATGTTTTTGAGAGTGTGTGAATGTGTAGGAAAAACATAACCAAAATGATAACAATATGTGTGTGCATACGCAATTACGCATGTTATGTTACCATCAACAATATATCCAGTTCATTCAGGTACAGCTCCTCGCTCCATAGGATTCTGTTGAGAACCACCAGCCTCTTCTCCAGCAGTTCCTCTGGGCTACGCAAGGTCTGCATCAGACTCAACACACCAAAAACTCAATACACCTCCACACAAAATATAATATGTTGACATGCTGTATATAAATAGCCATCGGCATTGTGAAAGCCAGGACTGGGTGAATTTCAACATGCAAGATGCAAACCGACAAAGACTGATGGGCGATTTGGGTGCAATAAAACAAAACATACACTAGAACAAAACCAGAAACTTTAACAGTGAAGGTGCAAACACTTGTTGAAATTGTGTTTTATCTTAAGGTAGATAATTATAAGCAAGTGACTGGGTTTCTAAACAACTGTGACAGCGGTAGGGGTATAGGGAAGACGCGCCATAGTGTGGTGACTCACAGGGCTGTCAGGGAAGTCCATGCTCTCTGTTTGGAGAGGGGACAGGAGACACGCCACTGAATCCTCATGAAACACATCCTCCTCCAAGATATCAGACCCTGTATGAACTTCAACTGACACAAACACACGCACACACGCACGCACACACACACACACACACACACACACACACACACACACACACACACACACACACACACACACACACACAAACACACACACACACGCGCGCACACACACACCCACACACACACACACACACAGTAAAATCCTCAGTTTCATGTAACTGTAAGTGTGTAAAATTGCATCCTTTTGGGTCAATTTTGACACCCAGTTAGTCTGTTAGTAGAGAGCATGCATATTTACATAGACACAGAGTAAGGATGAATTTGCTGAAGGTAATGACACTCTTATATGTGCCATTAAACTGTCAACACAGAATATCAATATCAGGTAAATGTCGGAAGTTATATACACACTTAACACAATGAGTTAATTTGTAAAATAGGATGTGTGTAGCATTTTGGAAGTAAGCTTTTCAAATATACACACACACACAGTAAAATCTCTCTCTCTCTCTCTCTCTCTCTCTCTCTCTCTCTCTCTCTCTCTCTCTCTCTCTCTCTCTCTCTCTCTCTCTCTCCGGGGAGTGTAAAAATGCCCCCACCTTACTGTACGATCTTCTCTCTTTCTCTCTTGTATGCCTCTTTGTCTTTCTCTAACACAAACGTACACACACTCACCTGGTATCTGTTGTGACAGCAGATAATCCACAGCCTCCTGATACACATCCATTGTTAGTTTAGGTGCGCTCTCTCCAATGTAGTGTGTAAGGAGGACTGGAGGCAAACAAGTTAACATACATACACACACACACACACACACACACACACACACACACAAACATCACACACGACTGCATGTGTTAGCCAAAACTTCCTGTTTTTGTAATGACACAAAAAGGGAAAATATGACATCCTGTCTGTGTGAAACGCTGAGCAACTGCCGAGACATGGACCCTCTCAGTACAACGTATGAATACGAGTCATGAACCATGGCTACAGGTTACCCTACTTATTAGTCGGCACGTACCATACAGCAGTACTGACTCTACAGTAGCTATGAACAGCTGCCTTGAAATTAACTAGGTTGAGAATCACTGCTAGAGCCGTAAAAATCTTCTCTTATGGGGGTCCCTGGCATATCTCTTCACATGGGGGTCCGCAGGCTAATTAGTGTCAATTTGGGGGTCCTTGACATGAAAAAGTTTGGGAACCACTGATGTAGGAAATTGAAGATTTGTTTTTATCGGCCACTATATTGGTGCACTACTAAATTACCATGGTGATGTATGATGACAAATCAATGTTGTGCAGTTACTGGGAAGTCGGATATCAATAACTTGGCAGCGTCTAGTGAGCAGATCTAATGAACAGATTTAAGGCTTCCGGTGGCCGATCTCTTCAAAATAAGAGTACCCTCTAGAGTATTGAAAAAAAGTTTAATTTGAACATTAAAACTACAAATTAAGCATTTAAATTATGCTATATGATGCTATAAGACACACATTATGTTTCTGTGTATACAGAAAAGGGAATTTTAATTTCAAGGGAAAGTGCAGGCCTACCGGGGATTGACTGCATATGGTTGATAGCCTGGTTAATAAACCAGACCGAAGTCTGGTTTATTAACCAGGCTATATGGTTGAGGCAGCATTCTTAGCAAACGTGCCCATATAATCAATGAATCATGCAATCGCACATGTGTCTGCTGTTAGCCCCATATGAGATCTACAGAATGAGCGTAGGGAGAGGGCACATATGGGGCTAGTCTGCTGTATGTTTATGGAAGGTTAAGAGAACAGAATAAGGGCAACCATGGCAAAGGAATAGATCAGTGGTTCTCAATCTTTTTTGAGCTCCGGACCACTAGCATATATATGTCAGTTAAATAATGACTGCATATATTAAGGGCTTGATTTAATTCACCTCAAATTAACATAGATAGAGATAGATCGATTTTATTAAAGTGTTCTACATCATAAGATGCCCAGCCCGCACGGGCTTACAAGACACTCACAAAATTGTACACTATACATAATGATACAGCATACACAATATACATAGACAGTTACTTATGGATACATCGTTCTCCAACGTAATTGCCATTCCTTCTCTATGAATTTTCCTAAAACAAAAACTTCATAGCTGAACAACCAATTTTTAACATAAAACATTCAGACATCCAAAACAAATCTGGGTTCTTATCCTGAATTTTTTCAAATAAAGAGTTTCTTAAATCATGGTATAGTGGACAGTAGAAAACAAAATGAAACTCATCCTCTACAACTCCCAGGTCACAGAGAACACACAGTCGCTGCTCCTCAGGAATGCCAGTATATCTGCCCACCTCAACTGCCAGAGGTAAAGCACCAGATCATAACTGGGCACAGAGGGACCTCTGTCCTCTTTTTAAATAAAATGCAACATAATGTTCAGTCATGTAGTCCTCTTTGAATTGAATATAATTTCTTAATTTAGCTTTTTTCACAATGTCCACCCTCCTCTATTTGAGCGACCACATCAAACACGAGGTGGACGCTGGAAAATACTGCGGCATGGTCATGCTGGACCTCCAAAAGGCTTTTGACACCGTGAACCACTCCATACTGGTTAACAAGCTTAAAGCTATTGGTTTTGATAGCACATCAGTGAGCTGGATGCAATCCTACCTGGAGGGGAGAGAACAGATGGTGGAGGTGAACGGAACACTGTCCCCTCCCCTCCCAGTGAGCTGTGGCGTCCCACAAGGAAGCATACTGGGGCCTTTACTGTTCCTAATATATGTTAACGACATGACTTCAGCTTGTGACTGCAACTTGTTCCTGTTCGCAGATGACTCAGCACTGCTGGTCTCGGACAGGAACAAACTGCAGGTTGAAAAGACCCTCAGCTCTGAACTCAGTAGAATCTGCACCTGGCTCGCTGATAACAAACTATCCTTACACCTGGGAAAAACTGAATCCATCCTCTTCGGATCAAATAGTAATCTCAGCAAGGCAGATGGCTTCTTGATTAGAGTGGGTGACAATATTATCACACGAAAAGATCAAATTACCTACCTAGGTTCCATCCTGGAGGCCAATCTTTCCGGTGATAAGATGGCCACCAACGTAATCAAAAAAGTCAATCAAAGAACAAGATTCCTTTACAGGATCTCCTCACTGGTCAGCAAAAACACCTTGAAGACCTTAACAGGAGCCCTCGTACAAGGTTTCTTTGACTATGCATCCACCTCTTGGTACCACAGCACCTCAAAGGCCCTTAAAACAAGGCTCCAGACCTCCCAAAACAAACTGGTCAGGCTCCTAATTGGCCTCACCCCCCGAACCCACCTCACCCCTGCCCACTTTGACAGGCTGGGATGGCTTAGGGTCGACGACAGAGTACAGCATCTTGCAATGGGTCTGGTCCACAAGATTCGATACACCACCAAGATACCCATGTACCTGTCTAAATACTTCCTTAATGTAAGCGAAGTCCACACCCACAACACCAGAGGGAGTGCAACAAACCATGTACAACCCAGATTCGGCACAAACAAGGGACTAAATTCTTTTCGCTCCTATGCCACCAAAATGTGGAACGCCCTACCAACAGTCATTAAGACATGTGAATCCCTTGACTCCTTCAAAACCGCTCTGAAAGGGCACCTACGGATGGCTGCAATTCGAAACTGGCCTCTGTAAAAACTGAATCCCCCCCCCCCCACCCCATTTCCCCTCACTGTATATGTATCTTTTCCCTTTTTGCTTCCTATATGATGAATTCCTGTTCTGTTCTTTAGCTACATAGAAGTGTCTATTTGTATGTCTCTAAATGTTTTGATGAATTGAACAATGTGGACCCTGTTGTAAACAAGTGTAATGCTTAATTGGGTCGTCCACTCACAGTTGACAGTCTTTTGTATTGAGTTTGTGCTTAAAATGTACTGTAAATTCTACAAACTGTTAATAAATATTTCAATCAATCAATCAATCATTGCTGCTGACAGTTTATATACATTGACAGTTTATATTTGACTGTATTAATGTTACAGTGAAGGTTATTTAAAGATATACGTTAAAATCTGAAAGTGACCTTGTCAGGCAGCTTTACCAACCTGTCACCTTCAATGGCCAACTTAGTGGTATACTGTACTTATGCACCCCAAGAAAACACCTCAAAGCTCTACTCTGAATGTTTTTACATTTGGTGGCCTCCTCAAAGCCCCACACAGTTGCTGCATAAAACAAAATGGAAGAAAATGTCATAAAGCTTGGTAAATGTAGCAAAACCTGAATCAACTTAATATGGCACCTAATGCTCTACCTGATGAGTCAGGCAAGTATCCTCCCCTCAGAGAAACTCATAAATTCATGAGAAACAAAACCTAAGTATTTGTATGAGGGGGCATAAGTCAAAGACATTGACCTGAACATAAAACTATGGTTACTTTGCTATACAGCTTTCATTCTGAAGTGTATAATCAGTTTTCTCTCTGTTAATCACAAGTCTCCATTTACTGCACCATAACAAATTAAATTAAGCCCTTAACAGTCAATATTTCATTTCAAGCTTTCCCCCACACCACACCCATATCCCCCCACCCAACACAACAGTGGTCCCGGTTTCATTCTTAGTCAGGGTGGTGGTCCCTGGTTTATAATCAGTTGAAAACCCCTGCTTTAGTAGACAATATAGGAGCAAGTTGCAACTCTCTCCCAGTAAGAAACTGTCTATAGTTGTTGTAAAGTGGATATTATTATTATTACTATTAGTTATGCCTAGATGGAACCGTTGAGCAAACATGCTACTTAACTTCCGGTAGCATCTTTTTCACAACTATAACCTGAGAGAGGCCCATGTTGCCACTGCAGCCAGCCAGCCTGTATGTCTGCGGAGTGTGACCACCAACTAATTGCAGACCATGCTAATTGCCTGACACAAAAATCACTCCTGGTTCTGGCATTTGAAGACTATAGGGTTATCCTTAAGGGCCAGGCAGAGTGGTCTAGTCCAGTGGTTCTCAAATGTTTTTTGACTCAGGGCACCGCTTTAAATAACATTCTACAGTACGTCATGTGAACTAGCCTATATGCAAATCTTTCTTCATAAGATATACAATATGTAAAGGATGCCACGGCACATTATAAGCCCTGGTCTAGTCTCATTCTATGCTGTTAAACTGAGTGACAGGCGTGAGTTCCGCAGACATGTGAGCTAGCAGCTAGGTTCAACAGTGACTAGGTCTACCTCATATACCAGCGAGTGAGTCGTTGTGTCTGTGGCCACTGAACAGGATAGACTCTTGAGCAGTTTCTGAGAAACTATAACCACAATGTCAGGGGTACAGAGAAAGGTGCTCAAAGCAGATTACTTCCGATAGGAAATGCCGGAAAGTGGAAAGTGTTGGACTGAATATCAACGAACTCACCCTTTTACTAACCTAAAAAGCAGATCCAATTCATCGCCAAACCATAATAAACATAGGCCTATTGCTCATTTTATATTCAATAAATATCTATTCCATCAATTCTTGAGTTGTCCTGACTGAATATATACTCTTGTGTACTTGTAAAATGACGTAACAATAACAAAACCTGGATTATAAAACCCCCCTCAAAAAATGAGGGGACCCGTATTAGGGGGATTATTAAAATGGGTAGGGTATAAATACCACTAGTACCAAAGTATTTTTACCACTCAAATGATTATCAAAGTATTTACATTATGTGTATGGAATAAACATGTAATCTTAAAAGGAATAAAACAGGTAATCATAAGGGGAAAAAGGATATGTAATCATATAATGTGCGACTAAATATTAACAGGCCTCACTAAAGCTAAAATCATGGAATTAGTAAATATTTATTAAAGTAGAGAGTATAAAGTACACAGAGGCATCTTTCTCCCGACGCGTGCACGCTCCTGCATGCACACACTCTCTCTCTCTCAGGTCCCCCAAAGCAGGTCAACCTGACCTCTCGACTGGACTGTGCAAACAATGAGATGGCAGGATGGTTGGGGAAACGTACACACACACATAAGGGAGGGTGGTACTCAGGGTACAGGGTTCACACACCACACACACACACACACACACTGGTTGATTTACTGACTGGCACATTTAAGAAAGCTCAAATACACTCACATAAAGATGATCTCATAATGACTGGCACATTTAATTGAACACATCACATCACACCCACGCACCCAGGGGGCAGAGTCCGGAAGAGAAGGCCAACGCGACACTTCAAAGAAGGGGGACGGCCAAGAGCACCCCCTGAAGAAATGAACTATTATGATTGGCTATATTCACAAAGTGGAACTATTAAATATTTCTGTCGGCCCATGGAATCGTTACTCTCTCAGGCCGTTGGAGGGAGTCCAGAGGTCTGCCGGTGGTTTAATCGGTGACTTCTGTCGGTAACATTGATTGTTCACATCCATATTTGATTCATTATGATTGGAATAGGCTCAATTTATATTGTTGTAGACATAGGGACAAACATAAATGTACATTAAGTAATAGGGCTTTGATTATTAAAACTTATAGATAATTATAACTCTTTTGCTGTGTATTCATTCCAGAGGTTGGCACAAGTTTTGGACATAATCATGCAAAACGAACGCGTATTGATCTGGTTTTCTGTCTGTACCTCCTTGGAGGTTAAAGGTGAAAGGCCAGAGGTTAAAATCTTCTCCAGTATCAAACTAACAGGGCAACCACACTAATAAATAAATCCTTGACGGTGGGACAGAATCTGGTGCTGTTCTTGTTGTCAAGGCGGATTTACAGAGGTTTTTCACGTGGTTCTCAGAGGGTGATTTATTGCCCATATGCCGCGTAGAGTAGGCTATATAGACGACTGATAGGTCATAGGTCAGACATAGGCTGACCACATGCAGTTCAAGATTGTGTTCACATACTGTATGTCATGTGGATTCCGAGATCCACATGATTGGGTTTTTTGCATTACAAATTTTGTTCCCTATACACAAGCTCACCACAACTGGATTGTGACATATTTGGCCTCATTTGCAGAACAAGCAACAATTGTTTGGGTGATCTGAAGCTTTCACTTTTATTTATGACAGTTTGATTTTTTATTTATTCATGTATTGTTTTATTGGTGAATTGGTCTATAACAAAATGCAATTTGTTATAGACCAATTTGTGCTTGTGTCACTGAAAGGAGAAGGATCATGCATTACTGTAACAAAATTAGACCAAATTAGTGCCAAATGCTAAATAGTATAAACATTAGGCTACAGTATAAAATAAGAACAGTTTAGAATTATGAAAACTTTGACATTATCTAACAACTTCTTTTACATGTCAAACATTGCAACAGAATTTTGACAGTTTGTTAAATTATTTGGCAAAAATATAAACAGAGAATTAAACATCATCAACCAGACCCCCAACATAATAATCCCCCAACATAATAAAGAAAACATCAACAACAATACACAGAGTGTATGCGAATAATTGAGTCATAGATCTATTATAATGATTAGTCAAGGACAGCGCAGATTTACCAATTTATTCATTAAAGGCAACCGCAGGTAATATTGTATGATTGATCTTTGACATTGATTAGTCCCAAAAAGCATGTCTTTACTTGTTTTTATGTACAGCCCTTTGGGACATGTTTGTGATATTGGGCCATCATAAAATTTGACTTGGCTTTAGGGGGAATTAAGGTCCTAAAGAGTCATTAGCCTCTCACAACTTGTGTGGTAACCACGCTGGCCGTTTGCCCAACGCGCTTCCTGAACTTCACTTCCCGAGACATCTGGCACCAGGAACACACATAACAGAAAACGAGTTTTGTGCAGTCATCAAAGAATGAATAAGAGAGACAGAGAGAGAGACAGAGAGACAGAGAGACAGAGAGAGAGACAGAGACAGAGAGAGAGACAGAGAGACAGACAGAGACAGAGACAGACAGATAGAGAGATAGAGAGATAATCCGTTGGCCAAATAGAGAACCATACTGTACTGTACTGTACTGTACATGCGTTCCTGGAACCGAAAACACAGCTGTTATCATTGTTATGAGGAACCACTGACAGTTTACTCACAGTCAGGAAGGACACTCCTGTCCAGATATAATTCACTTATTGCAGCAATCGAGCAATGTTACACATTTGTATTTGGTGGTGTGTTTTCTGCTCCCATGCTACTCCAGAATAATTGAAGCATGAAACAGGTTTTGAGATCACAAATCCCCAAAATAGTAAACATGAACCCACATCAATGAACATTCTGAGCCATGTTAATGAAGTCTTGAAAGCTACAGGAAGTGGTTGGGGAGGTTCTGTGAGTTTGATCACTGTTCGCAGCAAAATGATCATAAAAGAGTGTGTTTTAAATGGACCACTAGTGGATTGCAGATGGACTGTGCACTTGTGCAGTGCACGTGTGTTTACTGCAAGTTTTCTGTTTTTATTATGGTATATCATTTTTTGTATTCTCTTTTAATGTGAAGCATGTTGACAATGGATTGAAAATGTAGAGTCAAGTCTGTAAGTCATTAATTGTGTCAACAAAGGAGTTAGGGTTTCTAACATCCTTTCAGAACTTTGACAATGCTATACCCTGTACGTTAACCACACAATAGCTGTTGTTCCTCTTGTGTGAACATAATGCATGTGTCCTCTATGTAGTATCTTTAACAGGTTGTTGTGTGAGCTCCAATAGGGCTGGGTCTGCCACTAAATTTCCACCATACGAAACCAATACATGTACTCCCATTGCATGCATGCAGATTGACCTTGAACGTGGACTCCCACTGTCCACATTAAGACCTAATATTGATCCCGCTGGAGAAATTCTGTCATTCATTCATTCATTCATTCATTCAAGGTCTTACTTGGATGCCGTATTGCTCTGTCATGGAGCCTCGGTTGAGGCAGGACACAACCATGCAGGTCATAGGCTCTGAGGCTCCCAGCAGCTCCAACCCACGATTTACAGACCTGGATAGGCCACCCGGTCTGGTGGAGAAAATGTGTTCCATGGAGTCTAGTTTACGAAAATCTCAAAACAAAACATTATGTATATGTATATGTCTTTGTCTTATGTCTTTGTTTCAGTTGAAATAATAAAATACAAAATAACACAAATGACCAACTAGCAAATAATTATTCAACTACTTACAATTATTATTACTAGACCTGTTCGTGCCCGTCGGCTACCGGCCTACTTGAGAACCTAATAATACCCGTGTCAACTTGTCATAGCACCCGTTTTAACTATCTGTCTGTGTCCCACATGGAGATCTCTATATGCCTGTGTGTGAAGAGGGCAAACTGACTGACTGTGAAAAGTTTGCCCTCTTCAGACACAGGCAGATACAGACTGTGAAAAGTGGACTGGTTAAGTAGGCTAATCAATTGTCAGGTGTGGGGTTGCCATGGCAATCAATTGACTAAGGCTGGAAATTGCACAGGTGAGGGGATTTAGGCTGATTAGGCCCACTGGAAGAGCCTGAGCAGAGCCTTTTGTGCTGGTTATGGAGGGCCGTGGGTCAATACCGGGCACTGCACTCTCTGCGGGGGTATGGAACGTGTGTGTCGAATATGAAGTCGGTGGGGCAAACAGTTCTCGAGTTACATGCATTACAACCGTACACACACGCACGCAGACAGACACGCAGAGACATGGCTCAATTATAGTAGAATTACTAGAATTCGACCGGCCTTCGGCCTGTACTGTACTGTACTGTACTGTACTGTACTGTACTGTACTGTACTGTACTGTACTGTACTGTACTGTACTGTACTGTACTGTACTGTACTGTACTGTACTGCACTATGTTGCGTTGTACAATTTACAATTTTCAATTTAGGCATTTAGCAGACGCTCTTAATCCAGAGCGACTTACATTTAAGCAAGAACAAAAGCATGGGAATACATCACATAAAAGCATGAAACATGCGTAAGCTAAGAAAGTAACAGTGGAATATCTATATAATGAAACTATACATACACTATACATATAAACTATACATATTTACTACTATGCTATACATATGTACTATGGCGTGCTATGACTATATACAATACAATTATAGTGCTGTCTACATAACATGCTATAAGTCTGTGTCAAATGCTATCTAAGCCAACAGAAATGCTATCTAAGGGGTTAGGGTAAGTGCTATGGGCCATGATGGAGTCTGAAAAGGTGGGTTTTCAGGCGACGGCGGAAGATTGGGAATGATGCTGCAGTTCTGACTGCAATGGGAAGTGCATTCCACAGTTTTGGAGCCAGAAGGGAGAAGAGTTTGGGACGTGTGGAGCGTTGTCCCGGCGTTTTTAGTGAGGGTACTTCCAGTTTCCCTGCGTTGGCTGATCTGAGTGCGCGGGAGGGTTTGTAGGGTTCAATCATACTTGCAAGATATGGGGGAGCCATACCTTTGGTTGCTTTGAATGCCAGCATCAGAGTTTTGTATTCTGTGCGGGCAGCGACCGGGAGCCAGTGGAGGGAGCGGAGCAGGGGGGAGACATGTGAGAATTTTGGCTGCAGTTGTACTGTACTGTACTGTACTGTACTGTACTGTACTGTACTGTACTGTACTGTACCAGGGCTCGAAATGTACTTTTTTACTTGGTAGTATGCTACCAATTTCAGAATTAAGGAGCACCAGAAAACAATTAGGAGCACCCACCAACATAATTTATTTATTTTATTAATTAATTATTGGTATTACACTTGTAGCCTACTACAACAGTGGTTCCCAAACTTTTTCATGTCAAGGACCCCCAAATTGACACTCATTAGCCTGTGGACCCCCATTTGATAATATATGCCAAGGACCCCCATGAGAGAAGATGTCTTTGTCTTCGCACTGTCAATTTGTTTCAGTTGAAATAATAAAATACAAAATAACACAAATTACCAACTCCATAGCAAATAATTATTCAACTACTTACAATTATTATTATTACTAGAATCCGACCGGCATTCGGCCTATATGGTACTGTACTGTACTGTACTGTACTGTACTGTACTGTACTGTACTGTACTGTACTGTACTGTACTGTACTGTACTGTACTGTACTGTACTGTACTGTACTGTACTGTACTGTACTGTACTGTACTGCAGTTGGTATGAGAGATGCTATTTTAAGAAGTGCCAATAAACTATTCGAAAATAGAATAATTAAATTCCAAATACTGTCTCTGTTATAATTTGTGGATTTGTAAATGGCTACAAAACCCTTTGTTTTGTGCAGGCCTGATTTTTTATTGAAATGATAAACAATAAATGGGGAACAGTGAACAACAATAAGAAAACTGTTTTAAAAATGTTTTTTTGTGTTTATTTTTCAAAAATAGACACATTTAAATGGGTGGCATGGCTATAGCAATTTTCATCTCTGTCTTGTTTACACTTGCTGCTTCCAGATCAGAGACCAGTTTTGTTATTTTCATAACAAAATGAATTTGCATGTGTAATCCGCAGTGGTAGGAAAATATGCTGTCACATCGTGTGTGTGTGTGTGTGTGTGTGTGTGTGTGTGTGTGTGTGTGTGTGTGTGTGTGTGTGTGTGTTATGCGTGCAGACATTTACATTCAATAGAGCTCTTTTGTTATTTCTCACAGCGACCGGATGAACACGGAGGATTTAGGAACACAGATCAGGCTTTCCTCTGAGGTGGAAAGTCTGACGCAAAGTTACATTGAGGGTGCCTGGACCGCTTGACTTGACTATATAACGTGTTAAATATTTCAGGATCATCTATGGTCTCACTGTTTATTGTTGTCTGAAAAGAGAGCTTTAATTTGTTGTCTCAGACCAGGCCGCTGTTCTGACCAGCATGCTTTAGAGTTTCGTAACACTGATGACTGTCATCTGTGGCTCTCTATCTTGAGGTGTGCAGATAGTTGTGGTGTGGTGTGGAAGATGTGGTTGTTATGTATTTCTAAGGGATACATAGCCCTAATTATGAAAATTAATATCTGTATGATAAGTAGGAAAGGACTGTAGAATTTAATAACTTAATACCATCGATAGTGGAGCTGAAACTCCGGAACTGTAAAAATACGTTTGAAAGTAATCTAATTACAATAAATACTCTTCACCAAAAAACGAGGCAGAGGGCCTGTAACAATTTACAGAAATGGTTATAAAACCTTTTAGACCAAAATGATTAAAAGTCAAGGTATTTCAGAGTTAACCAGAATACCTTAGAATGAATTTGACAGACACAAGGAAGACAGCACACAAGCAGAACTTTGAGGATTTTCCATCAGATATATTACCCATTACTGGGAGAGAAGATGGTAGTCCGGACAGCGTTTCACAAAGATCTCTCACCATGTCCAAGATGAACATGGTTAATATAGCATATCGTAATCAATACACAGACAAACGTGTCAAACAACAAGGTCAAAAAACATATTTGTTTACAAAGGGACAGATAATGCAAGACGTCACTGAATATTGCATACAGAAAATATCTCACGGGGCAGAGATAGTCCTGATATGAATATCAGTTAGTGGAACCGGGTGACAGGGCAAGAACTGGACCAAGTGAAGTCAGTAGAATATAAGTCTGCGAGAGAATACTAACTTCAAGGGCAAAAACATTGTTTCACAGAGGCTGGGTGTTATGGGAAGAGAAACAAAACAATTATTTTATCTACACACTGGCGGGGCCAGAAGTAATACTCAGTGGAACCCAGGGCATGAAGTGAGATGAAAACAAGACACATGGAACACGACACCTTCATTCACCAAATAACAGATCTACAAATGAGTCCCGAAATACCTATCAGTAGTGTGTTTAGATCTGTAAACATGTCTAAATGTCTAAAGATAACATCTAAAAATTATCATGTGAGACATCCCGCCCATACCGGGATCCCGCCATCCCGCCCATACCTTAAGTGTACAGTATCTAGTATGGGTCAAGGTCAAAGGAAATGATTGGACAGATCTTAGCCACTAATAACTTGCGTGGTGACCACAGTGTTGGCTGTTTGCCCAGCACGTTTTCTGATCTTCACTTCCCGAGACATCTGGCACCAGGTACACATGTAACAGCAGAGGAGCTTCCAGCAGTCATCGCAGAAAGAACCCTGCATGGGTGAGGAAGGGAAGGAAGGAAGTTGGAGAGGGTATCAAGTAGTGAAAACACAGTTTCAAAACCACACTGACATTTGCCTCGTTGGGTTTCTGGAACTGAGACCATAACTGCCATGAGCAACCACCGATTTTGTTTTAACTAGAACAAAGAGTATCCTGTATCTCTCCCTTTGGAACAAAAGGTGTTTTGTTCAAATTCTCACAATCAGTGAGGTCGAGGAGCTTACTTGGATTCCGTATCTCTCTCTCATGGAGCCACGGAGGAGGCAGGACACCACCATGCAGGACAGACCATCCAGTATTGGCATGCAGCAGCACCAGCCAAAGTCACCGGCTGTCTGGCACTGCATGCAGGGAAAACACCAGTAGCCGCAACAACCTAGAGGGATTGAGAAGAGGGAGCGAGAGCAAGGTGGTCAGCTATAAACAAAGGTGTCTTGTAGACTTGTACAATGATTAATATCTCTTTTTTTCCCACAGCGCCAGCCAGTCCAGCCGTGGGCATACGATGCCCAGTTGCACTCCTCTTGGTGTAGGGGGTTGGGTGGGAGGGTTTGTGTTTGTCTTGTGAGTTTGTTTGTTTGTTTGTTTTCAGAAAACTTGAAAGGTTTCTATTACTGACTGCTTACTTTTCCTGTGACATTCCTTAAAAATAAATAAGAATGAATAAACAGTATATGAGAAACATTGATTTCTAGTGTGTGAAACATAATAATCTGAACTCAATTCAGGTAATCTGGACAAAATCTGTAGGAGGAGCCAAAAGTGTGTTTTGGAGAAAATTCTAATTTGCAGGATTTTTTTTCCTGACGAAAATGTTTCCCTGAAATGTTGTCAGGTCAAGGGTCCTACTATAGTGACAACACAAATGGTTCATAGATAACTTACAGACTCCCATATCCGTGCAGCAATCACACATGCCAGAGCTCCAGTCTGTTGAGAACTGTTGGGTGGTGCTGGTAACCACCATGACTGGCTGCTGCTGCTGGACCACAGTGTTAAAGGCAGGGGGCTGCTGCTGCTGGAACTGTCTGGCCATGTCTGTCTATAAGACCAGGACATGAAGATGAGGACAAATTAAAGAGAGGAGAAGGAGTTCTAACTATGTGTTATGCATTTACTGCATCTATTTTATTTTAGATTTTAAATTTGAGACTTTTTCCACACATGATTACATTTGATGACACTGCAAAAGACAATGTATTGGACTGTAAATATAAATAGGAATGCATGCAAAAAAAGAATCAAACCGGTGCATGTTTCTGGGGGCATTTCAAGGAATGAAAGTTATTATAAGATGTATTTATATCAGTGAGATGACGTCTTACGTCGTCATTTACTAGCCCTAAACAAACATTAAAGTCCATAGATTTGGCTGATGACAGGGAATTTATAATTATTAGGCTCTAAACAAACATTAAAAGTCAATAGACTTGGCTGCCATGTGACGTAATTTTGGAAAGCCATGCATTGGAGGGGCTAGCGCCTCGTCCCCCTCAAGACGAACAAAAAAAGACTAAATCGTTTTTTTTTCTTCTCCGTTCACAGCACTGATGGGATGAGTGATTGGCTAATGCCAAATGAAAGTCACTCTGCCAAATGCAAATCATGTATTTTCATATTTTCACATAATGGTCACTTCCTCTATACTATAGAGGAAGTGAACATTATGTGAAAATATGAAAATACATGATTACATGATACATGATCCGTGTCATTTACTGTCGGTGAGGAAGCTTTCCATAGCCTATAGAGTCTATAGGCTATGGAAAGCTTCCTCACCGACAGTAAATGACACAGATGATTTCCCGGATTGGATGGGTTAACATTATTCAATATCACTTAGGCAACAGGTGCTTTTTCACAATTTTAATGTTTTACATGCAAATTCAATAAATGTACTGTATTGTATAGGTAATAATGCAAATAATAGCATTTATTTTACCATTACATATTTGTAGTAGCTTTATACCAGCATGGAAAATACCTTTATGGCTGGCAAAATTGCTAACCCATTCACTTTTCCACTTTCCCCTTGTGCCAAACGCATTCACTATCCTATCCCAAACCAGTAAGTAATATTAATTTTATATAGGCTGTTGACCTGTCAATTAAATGCTATTACATATTTTCTATATAGAGATGTATACATGGCCAAAATTCCCCAACACTAAAATTTACCTTCTTTTATCTAACATTTATATTTAAATACAACACATTCTTTGTCTTACCTTTTATGGTGGCTTTAATTGTATCTGCACAATATACAATAAAATAACTTTGAGAAATAGCTCCCTAAATCAGTCCAACCGCTATTTCTTCTACCCAAGAGCAAGTGAACTGAAAGTGCATTTGTACTACAAAAAGTGAACTTACAACCACGGGGGATGGATCATAGGGCAGCTATGACTCTCTCTCTCTTTCTTTCTCTCTGTAGGTGCTGCAGGTTTTTTGATAGTGTGGCAGCACAGTGTGCTTCCACTACATGCCTCTGCCTAAACACCAGGTGGTGATGAAACACCATGTAGGCCTACTGCATTAGGAGTAGCCTGGTTAATAAACCAGACTAATTTTGCCAACGGCTGATTCTGTCTGGTTTATTAACCAGGCTACATTAGGAGCAGTGAACTATTCAAATCATCAACTGCTGTTGGTGATCATTAGAGAAAACAAATATGGACACAGAGTGCTGCTTTGAGCTTAGTGAAAATGTCTTAGGCTCATCCAAAATCAGCCTTCCTCTCCCTGTTGGTCAAGGGCTTTGGCAGTATACGGTCATGCTCTTTGGCCTCTGCAATACCCCGGCCTTGACTGATGGAGAGGTTTCCTGGCCAACATCCATGGGGCAGCTGACTGAGGTGTTCCAACTACACATTCACAAGGCAGGTCTCTGTCTCCGTCCAGGGAAGTGCCACCTGAATTGAGTACTGTACATACGGATCCCAAAGGAAACAAGTCAAGGTGCTTTCTTTCTTGGGTTTAATTCCTTTTCTGTAAACTGCTAATAATGTATTCAATCAGTAAACCACTGCTGAATGTCAATGCTACAGTATATGAGTCCAGGAGCAACATGTAAAACATTTTTGAACAGCTTGGTTATAACTGGTAAATGTTTTTCTACAACATTAAACATTTTCACATCTTTACACACCCATTGAATATTGTGCCATACTGTATGTTTATTATTGTGACCAGAAGATGTAACTTAAACATTTGATTGAATATTGACCTCATCTTTCAAAAAACATTTTCTACCAATTACATACATTTTTACTAGGTCTGTCGATTCATTTCCAATCAGATAATTTGTGAAATCAATTAGATTAATAGATTAAACAGAAACAGAGAAGTGAAAGAGAATGAACAGTCCCATACATTTGTTTTTACATCTGAAACATAGAAACAGAGAACTGAAAGAGAACGCTCGAGTTGAAGGGATTGCACCCGAGTGCTACTTTAGTGTTCTTTTTTTTTTCATTTACTGCTTTCTTTCGTATTAGGGATTTTTGCCGTTTTTGACAGGGGGAGGGGGCATTCGAGCTTACTTACTATAGTCCTACTAGACCCCAAGAAATTACATCTGGCCACAAAAGATCACAGGATCACGGGGTCTAGTAGGACTAGTAAATGATAAAATTAAAAATAATCGCTAGAATATTTAGTAAAAATAAATACATAATTATTTAGCACCATGCTCGAATGCCCCCCCCCCCCTGTCAAAACAGCTAAAATCTATAAAACGAAAGAAAGCAGCAAATGAAAAAAACACTCATCTTTTACTTTCTCTAATAACAACCTAAAACACGAACCTTGGTTGAAAAAAACTAAAGTTGTCCTTTAAGTTGTGGATGTGTCTCTCCTCCCTTTATATTCAACATAGAAACAGACACATGTTGATGAATTACTTATTGAATGACTTACGTCAAAACAAATTGTGTACGTTTTTGTGTACCGTTTACTTAAAGACTCGTTTAAACATGCTGAAAATACAAAATTGAAATTATAACATTAAACATGAAACATTTCATGTGAAGACCATGCAGACATCTACTCTGGTGGTCAGGCAGTCTAAAGCCATACGGAGCATGTCACGAGGCGTAAACAATCAAGTGGCCCCAGCCCACAGGTTGAGAACCACTGCTCAAAGGCAAATATAAATTGAACTTACAGGTGTCCATATCGGAGCAGCAGTCACACATGTCGGAGCTCCATCGTGCTGACTGCAGCCGTAACTGTTGGGTGGTGGTGGTAACCGTGACGGTTGTTGGTGGCTGTTGCTGGACAATGTAGGTTTGTGGCTGTTGCTGGACGATGTAGGCTGGTTGCTGTTGCTGGGGGAAGTAGGCTGGTTGCTGTTGCTGGGGGAAGTAGGCTGGTTGCTGTTGCTGGGGGAAGTAGGCTGGTTGCTGTTGCTGGGGATTGTAAGCTGTTGGCTGGTGCTGGGGGTTGTAGGGTGGTGGTTGCTGCTGGCCGATGTAGGCTGTTGGGTCACTGGGCTGGTCCTGGGGGTTGTAGGGTGGTGGTGGGAGCAATTGTTCTTTGTCCATTTCTGTCTAAGACGATGAAACAAAGTTAAACAGTGAGATGCTAGGTTGGATTTGATCTAGAATTTCTTTTAAGCTTTTATTTTTTACTATACTGAATTTGACTATTCATTTCAATCAGGACAACTCATGAATGGATGGAATATATATTTATTGAATATAAAATGAGCAACTATTATGGTTTGGCAATGAATTGGATCTGCTTTTTAGGCACTTTAGCGCATCAGTCCCAGAATCAGAATGTGATGTAATGTGATGCTGAGGCGGCCCAATGAATGGCCGGCAGCAACTGCACTGAGTTTCCTGACTGAACTTGCTTTGCACATGTATGTGACAGGCGCAACACTCATTTGTGTAGGACAAAAATGCTGATTTGTTCCTCTTGTGTGAACATAATGCATGTGTCCTCTATGTAGTATCTTTAACAGGTTGTTGTGTGAGCTCCAATAGGGCTATAGGGTCTGCCACTAAATTTCCACCATACGAAACCAATACATGTACTCCCATTGCATGCATGCAGATTGACCTTGAACGTGGACTCCCACTGTCCACATTAAGACCTAATATTGATCCCGCTGGAGAAATTCTGTCACCAAAGGCATTCATTCATTCATTCAAGGTCTTACTTGGATGCCGTAATGCTCTCTCATGGAGCCTCGGTTGAGGCAGGACACAACCATGCAGGTCATACCATCCAGTAATGGCATGAGGAAGCACCAGCCGAGTTCATTGGCTGTCTTTCACTGCATGCAGTGGAAACACCAGTAGCCGAAACAACCTAGAGGGAGTGGAGAAGAGGGAGAGAGCAAGGTGGTCGGCTATTAATAAAGGCTTCTTGTACGATGAAATGGTAAACATGGCGCCAGCCGGTCTAGCCGTGGGCATACAATCAATACCAAATTCAAGATACTCATGAACAAAGTCGAACACCTGAGCAAATCGACGTCGTTAGGCACGAGTGAATGAAGTGGCTCAGTGGCTGAATAGCCACACAGGCTCTGAGGCTCCCAGCAGCTCCAACCCACGATTTACAGACCTGGATAGGCCACCCGGTCTGGTGGAGAAAATGTGTTCCATGGAGTCTAGTTTACGAAAATCTCAAAACAAAACATTATGTATATGTATATGTCTTTGTCTTATGTCTTTGTTTCAGTTGAAATAATAAAATACAAAATAACACAAATGACCAACTAGACAATTATTATTACTAGACCTGTTCGTGCCCGTCGGCTACCGGCCTACTTGAGAACCTAATAATACCCGTGTCAACTTGTCATAGCACCCGTTTTAACTATCTGTCTGTGTCCCACATGGAGATCTCTATATGCCTGTGTGTGAAGAGGGCAAACTGACTGACTGTGAAAAGTTTGCCCTCTTCAGACACAGGCAGATACAGACTGTGAAAAGTGGTTGCCATGGCAATCAATTGACTAAGGCTGGAAATTGCACAGGTGAGGGGATTTAGGCTGATTAGGCCCACTGGAAGAGCCTGAGCAGAGCCTTTTGTGCTGGTTATGGAGGGCCGTGGGTCAATACCGGGCACTGCACTCTCTGCGGGGGTATGGAACGTGTGTGTCGAATATGAAGTCGGTGGGGCAAACAGTTCTCGAGTTACATGCATTACAACCGTACACACACGCACGCAGACAGACACGCAGAGACGTGGCTCATTTATAGTAGAATTACTAGAATTCGACCGGCCTTCGGCCTGTACTGTACTGTACTGTACTGTACTGTACTGTACTGTACTGTACTGTACTGTACTGTACTGTACTGTACTGTACTGTACTGTACTGTACTGTACTGTACTGCACTGTGTTGCGTTGTACTGTACTGTACTGTACTGTACTGTACTGTACCAGGGCTCGAAATGTACTTTTTTACTTGGTAGTATGCTACCAATTTCAGAATTAAGGAGCACCAGAAAACAATTAGGAGCACCCACCAACATAATTATTAATTAATTATTGGTATTACACTTGTAGCCTACTACAACAGTGGTTCCCAAACTTTTTCATGTCAAGGACCCCCAAATTGACACTCATTAGCCTGTGGACCCCCATTTGATAATATATGCCAAGGACCCCCATGAGAGAAGATGTCTTTGTCTTCGCACTGTCAATTTGTTTCAGTTGAAATAATAAAATACAAAATAACACAAATTACCAACTCCATAGCAAATAATTATTCAACTACTTACAATTATTATTATTACTAGAATCCGACCGGCATTCGGCCTATATGGTACTGTACTGTACTGTACTGTACTGTACTGTACTGTACTGTACTGTACTGTACTGTACTGTACTGTACTGTACTGTACTGTACTGTACTGTACTGTACTGTACTGCAGTTGGTATGAGAGATGCTATTTTAAGAAGCGCCAATAAACTATTCGAAAATAGAATAATTAAATTCCAAATACTGTCTCTGTTATAATTTGTGGATTTGTAAATGGCTACAAAACCCTTTGTTTTGTGCAGGCCTGATTTTTTATTGAAATGATAAACAATAAATGGGGAACAGTGAACAACAATAAGAAAACTGTTTTAAAAAAAATAATGTGTGTTTATTTTTCAAAAATAGACACATTTAAATGGGTGGCATGGCTATAGCAATTTTCATCTCTGTCTTGTTTACACTTGCTGCTTCCAGATCAGAGACCAGTTTTGTTATTTTCATAACAAAATGAATTTGCATGTCTAACATGTGTAATCCGCAGTGGTAGGAAAATATGCTGTCACATCGTGTGTGTGTGTGTGTGTGTGTGTGTGTGTGTGTGTGTGTGTGTGTGTGTGTGTGTGTGTGTGTGTGTGTGTGTGTGTGTGTGTGTGTGTGTGTGTGTGTGTGTTATGCGTGCAGACATTTACATTCAATAGAGCTCTTTTGTTATTTCTCACAGCGACCGGATGAACACGGAGGATTTAGGAACACAGATCAGGCTTTCCTCTGAGGTGGAAAGTCTGACGCAAAGTTACATTGAGGGTGCCTGGACCGCTTGACTTGACTATATAACGTGTTAAATATTTCAGGATCATCTATGGTCTCACTGTTTATTGATTTCTGAAAAGAGAGCTTTAATTTGTTGTCTCAGACCAGGCCGCTGTTCTGACCAGCATGCTTTAGAGTTTCGTAACACTGATGACTGTCATCTGTGGCTCTCTATCTTGAGGTGTGCAGATAGTTGTGGTGTGGTGTGGAAGATGTGGTTGTTATGTATTTCTAAGGGATACATATAGCCCTAATTATGAAAATTAATATCTGTATGATAAGTAGGAAAGGACTGTAGAATTTAATAACTTAATACCATCGATAGCGGAGCTGAAACTCCGGAACTGTAAAAATACGTTTGAAAGTAATCTAATTACAATAAATACTCTTCACCAAAAAACGAGGCAGAGGGCCTGTAACAATTTACAGAAATGGTTATAAAACCTTTTAGACTAAAATGAGTAAAAGTCAAGGTATTTCAGAGTTAACCAGAATACCTTAGAATGAATTTGACAGACACAAGGAAGACAGCACACAAGCAGAACTTTGAGGATTTTCCATCAGATATATTACCCATTACTGGGAGAGAAGATGGTAGTCCGGTCTCCGGACAGCGTTTCACAAAGATCTCTCACCATGTCCAAGATGAACATGGTTAATATAGCATATCGTAATCAATACACAGACAAACGTGTCAAACAACAAGGTCAAAAAACATATTTGTTTACAAAGGGACAGATAATGCAAGACGTCACTGAATATTGCATACAGAAAATATCTCACGGGGCAGAGATAGTCCTGATATGAATATCAGTTAGTGGAACCGGGTGACAGGGCAAGAACTGGACCAAGTGAAGTCAGTAGAATATAAGTCTGCGAGAGAATACTAACTTCAAGGGCAAAAACATGTTGTTTCACAGAGGCTGGGTGTTATGGGAAGAGAAACAAAACAATTATTTTATCTACACACTGGCGGGGCCAGAAGTAATACTCAGTGGAACCCAGGGCATGAAGTGTGATGAAAACAAGACACATGGAACACGACACCTTCATTCACCAAATAACAGATCTACAAATGAGTCCCGAAATACCTATCAGTGGTGTGTTTAGATCTGTAAACATGAATGTCTAAAGATAACATCTAAAAATTATCATGTGAGACATCACCGGGATCCCGCCATCCCGCCCATACCTTAAGTGTACAGTATCTAGTATGGGTCAAGGTCAAAGGAAATGATTGGACAGATCTTAGCCACTAATAACTTGCGTGGTGACCACAGTGTTGGCTGTTTGCCCAGCACGTTTTCTGATCTTCACTTCCCGAGACATCTGGCACCAGGTACACATGTAACAGCAGAGGAGCTTCCAGCAGTCATCGCAGAAAGAACCCTGCATGGGTGAGGAAGGGAAGGAAGGAAGTTGGAGAGGGTATCAAGTAGTGAAAACACAGTTTCAAAACCACACTGACATTTGCCTCGTTGGGTTTCTGGAACTGAGACCATAACTGCCATGAGCAACCACCGATTTTGTTTTAACTAGAACAAAGAGTATCCTGTATCTCTCCCTTTGGAACAAAAGGTGTTTTGTTCAAATTCTCACAATCAGTGAGGTCGAGGAGCTTACTTGGATTCCGTATCTCTCTCTCATGGAGCCACGGAGGAGGCAGGACACCACCATGCAGGACAGACCATCCAGTATTGGCATGCAGCAGCACCAGCCAAAGTCACCGGCTGTCTGGCACTGCATGCAGGGAAAACACCAGTAGCCGCAACAACCTATAGGGATTGAGAAGAGGGAGCGAGAGCAAGGTGGTCAGCTATAAACAAAGGTGTCTTGTAGACTTGTACAATGATTAATATCTCTTTTTTTCCCACAGCGCCAGCCAGTCCAGCCGTGGGCATACGATGCCCAGTTGCACTCCTCTTGGTGTAGGGGGTTGGGTGGGAGGGTTTGTGTTTGTCTTGTGAGTTTGTTTGTTTGTTTGTTTTCAGAAAACTTGAAAGGTTTCTATTACTGACTGCTTACTTTTCCTGTGACATTCCTTAAAAATAAATAAGAATGAATAAACAGTATATGAGAAACATTGATTTCTAGTGTGTGAAACATAATAATCTGGTAATTACTCAGGTAATCTGGACAAAATCTGTAGGAGGAGCCAAAGGTGTGTTTTGGAGAAAATTCTAATTTGCAGGATTTTTTTTTCCTGACGAAAATGTTTCCCTGAAATGTTGTCAGGTCAAGGGTCCTACTATAGTGACAACACAAATGGTTCATAGATAACTTACAGACTCCCATATCCGTGCAGCAATCACACATGCCAGAGCTCCAGTCTGTTGAGAACTGTTGGGTGGTGCTGGTAACCACCATGACTGGCTGCTGCTGCTGGACCACAGTGTTAAAGGCAGGGGGCTGCTGCTGCTGGAACTGTCTGGCCATGTCTGTCTATAAGACCAGGACATGAAGATGAGGACAAATTAAAGAGAGGAGAAGGAGTTCTAACTATGTGTTATGCATTTACTGCATCTATTTTATTTTAGATTTTAAATTTGAGACTTTTTCCACACATGATTACATTTGATGACACTGCAAAAGACAATGTATTGGACTGTAAATATAAATAGGAATGCATGCAAAAAAAGAATCAAACCGGTGCATGTTTCTGGGGGCATTTCAAGGAATGAAAGTTATTATAAGATGTATTTATATCAGTGAGATGGCGTCTTACGTCGTCATTTACTAGCCCTAAACAAACATTAAAGTCCATAGATTTGGCTGCCATGTGACGTAATTTTGGAAAGCCATGCATTGGAGGGGCTAGCGCCTCGTCCCCCTCAAAACGAACAAAAAAAGACTAAATCGTTTTTTTTTCCGTTCACAGCACTGATGGGATGAGTGATTGGCTAATGCCAAATGCAAGTCACTCTGCCAAATGCAAATCATGTATTTTCATATTTTCACATAATGGTCACTTCCTCTATACTATAGAGGAAGTGAACATTATGTGAAAATATGAAAATACATGATTACATGATACATGATCCGTGTCATTTACTGTCGGTGAGGAAGCTTTCCATAGCCTATAGAGTCTATAGGCTATGGAAAGCTTCCTCACCGACAGTAAATGACACAGATGATTTCCCGGATTGGATGGGTTAACATTATTCAATATCACTTAGGCAACAGGTGCTTTTTCACAATTTTAATTTTTTACATGCAAATTCAATAAATGTACTGTATTGTATAGGTAATAATGCAAATAATAGCATTTATTTTACCATTACATATTTGTAGTAGCTTTATACCAGCATGGAAAATACCTTTATGGCTGGCAAAATTGCTAACCCATTCACTTTTCCACTTTCCCCTTGTGCCAAACGCATTCACTATCCTATCCCAAACCAGTAAGTAATATTAATTTTATATAGGCTGTTGACCCGTCAATTAAATGCTATTACATATTTTCTAACTCTAGAGATGGCCAAAATTCCCCAACACTAAAATTAACCTTCTTTTATCTAACATTTATATTTAAATACAACACATTCTTTGTCTTACCTTTTATGGTGGCTTTAATTGTATCTGCACAATATACAATAAAATAACTTTGAGAAATAGCTCCCTAAATCAGTCCAACCGCTATTTCTTCTACCCAAGAGCAAGTGAGTTATAGGAGTTTTATTTAATCTGTTCTTATGTTTTGTATGGTTGCCTGGTACGGAAATCTGACCCTATAGCAAACAAGAACAGGCTCAGCAGGTTCAAATTATCATTTGTCCCAGCTGCTATTCAACTACTGAACAGCAAATAGCACTTTATTCTTGCCCTTTTGCACATACTGCCCACTGATGCACTTTAGCTGACTTTGCTACTACTGTATGTCATGAATTCTCTGTCTCTAGTGCCCTGTTCTTAGTCTTGCATTGAATGTTGTTGTTGTGTGTATTTTACTATGATCTGGCTGCAAACCAATTTCCCGCAAGGGACAATAAAGCTAACCTTGAACCTTGAACTGAAAGTGCATTTGTACTACAAAAAGTGAACTTACAACCACGGGGGATGGATCATAGGACAGCTATGACTCTCTCTCTCTTTCTTTCTCTCTGTAGGTGCTGCCAGGCTATCAAAAAACCTGTGCACGTTTTCGGCTGCGCGCAGCTTAAAAACCGGGTTTTTAGAAAGCTGGTGGATGGAAAAAAAGCTCCACTTCCGCGGACGACTTGTGCGACGGCCAGCTTCCCGGAAGCGCTCTCCTCCGCGCAACTCATCCGCGGAAGTGGAGCTTTTTTTCCATCCACCAGCTGTCTAAAAACCCGGTTTTTAAGCTGCGCGCAGCCGAAAACGTGTGCACAGTGTGCTTCCACTACATGTCCTCTGCCTAAACACCAGGTGGTGATGAAACACCATGTAGGCTTACTGCATTAGGAGTAGCCTGGTTAATAAACCAGACTAATTTTGCCAACGGCTGATTCTGTCTGGTTTATTAACCAGGCTACATTAGGAGCAGTGAACTATTCAAATCATCAACTGCTGTTGGTGATCATTAGAGAAAACAAATATGGACACAGAGTGCTGCTTTGAGCTTAGTGAAAATGTCTTAGGCTCATCCAAAATCAGCCTTCTTCTCCCTGTTGGTCAAGGGCTTTGGCAGTATACGGTCATGCTCTTTGGCCTCTGCAATACCCCGGCCTTGACTGATGGAGAGGTTTCCTGGCCAACATCCATGGGGCAGCTGACTGAGGTGTTCCAACTACACATTCACAAGGCAGGTCTCTGTCTCCGTCCAGGGAAGTGCCACCTGAATTGAGTACTGTACATACGGATCCCAAAGGAAACAAGTCAAGGTGCTTTCTTTCTTGGGTTTAATTCCTTTTCTGTAAACTGCTAATAATGTATTCAATCAGTAAACCACTGCTGAATGTCAATGCTACAGTATATGAGTCCAGGAGCAACATGTAAAACATTTTTGAACAGCTTGGTTATAACTGGTAAATGTTTTTCTACAACATTAAACATTTTCTTTGCACACCCATTGAATATTGTGCCATACTGTATGTTTATTATTGTGACCAGAAGATGTAACATAAACATTTGATTGAATATTGACCTCATCTTTCAAAAAACATTTTCTACCAATTACATACATTTTTACTAGGTCTGTCGATTCATTTCCAATCAGATAATTTGTAAAATCAATTAGATTAATAGATTAAACAGAAACAGAGAAGTGAAAGAGAATGAACAGTCCCATACATTTGTTTTTACATCTGAAACATAGAAACAGAGAACTGAAAGAGAACGCTCGAGTTGAAGGGATTGCACCCGAGTGCTACTTTAGTGTTCTTCTTTTTTCATTTGCTGCTTTCTTTCGTTTTAGGGATTTTTGCCGTTTTTGACAGGGGGAGGGGGCATTCGAGCTTACTTACTATAGTCCTACTAGACCCCAAGAAATTACATCTGGCCACAAAAGATCACGGGATCACGGGGTCTAGTAGGACTAGTCAATGATAAAATTAAAAATAATCGCTAGAATATTTTGTAAAAATACATATTTAGCACCATGCTCGAATGCCCCCCCCCCCCCCTGTCAAAACAGCTAAAATCTATAAAACGAAAGAAAGCAGCAAATGAAAAAAACACTCATCTTTTACTTTCTCTAATAACAACCTAAAACATGAACCTTGGTTGAAAAAAACGAAAGTTGTCCTTTAAGTTCTCATGTTATATTTTTTAGCACCTGTCAAGTTGTGGATGTGTCTCTCCTCCCTTTATATTCAACATAGAAACAGACACATGTTGATGAATGACTTATTGAATGACTTACGTCAAAACAAATTGTGTACGTTTTTGTGTACCGTTTACTTAAAGACTCGTTTAAACATGCTGAAAATACAAAATTGAAATTATAACATTAAACATGAAACATTTCAACCTGAAATGATAACAAATGTAACATGTGAAGACCATGCAGACATCTACTCTGGTGGTCAGGCAGTCTAAAGCCATCCGCCCATACCTTAAGTGTACAGTATCTAGTATGGGTCAAGGTCAAAGGAAATGATTGGACAGATCTTAGCCACTAATAACTTGCGTGGTGACCACAGTGTTGGCTGTTTGCCCAGCACGTTTTCTGATCTTCACTTCCCGAGACATCTGGCACCAGGCACACACGTAACAGCAGAGGAGCGTCCAGCAATCATCGCAGAATGAACCCTGCATGGGTGAGGAAGGGAAGGAAGGAAGTTGGAGAGGGTATCAAGTAGTGAACTCCACAGTTTCAAAACCACACTGACATTTGCCTCGTTGGGTTTCTGGAACTGAGACCATAACTGCCATGAGCAACCACCGATTTTGTTTTAACTAGAACAAAGAGTATCCTGTATCTCTCCCTTTGGAACAAAAGGTGTTTTGATCAAATTCTCACAATCAGTGAGGTCGAGGATCTTACTTGGATTCCGTATCTCTCTCTCATGGAGCCACGGAGGAGGCAGGACACCACCATGCAGGACAGACCATCCAGTATTGGCATGCAGCAGCACCAGCCAAAGTCACCGGCTGTCTGGCACTGCATGCAGGGAAAACACCAGTAGCCGCAACAACCTAGAGGGATTGAGAAGATGGAACGAGAGCAAGGTGGTCAGCTATAAACAAAGGTGTCTTGTAGACTTGTACAATTATTAATATCTCTTTTTTTCCCCACATTGCCAGCCAGTCCAGCCGTGGGCATACGATGCCCTCTTGCACTCCTCTTGGTGTAGGGGGTTGGGTGGGAGGGTTTGTGTTTGTCTTGTGAGTTTGTTTGTTTTCAGAAAACTTGAAAGGTTTCTATTACTGACTGCTTACTTTTCCTGTGACATTCCTTGAGAAAAAATAAAGGGAAGCTCCGCACACTCAGATCTACGCACATTCAATGTATTTATTTAGCAAGTCTACTGACCTTCTTCAGGTGACATTCCTTAAAAATAAATAAGAATGAATAAACAGTATATGAGAAACATTGATTTCTAGTGTGTGAAACATAATAATCTGAACTATGAAAGGACAAATGTAATGTATTATTGTGATTTGCTTTGATTGGTAACTTGTGTTATAATGTGTAGTGTCACTAGTATAGATGCAGGGATTGACACTAAGGTCTCAGAGGCACTTGCCCGTTGGGCAAGTACAGGTCATGTTCTACTTGCCCAAGGTCATGCCCACTTTCTTTTTACTTACTGGGGCTGTGCGATCAAAAAATGTCATACCCCATTTGTCTTCATGCCAAATACCTACATCGCTATGAATATGACTAAAACAATGACTGAAACAAACTCCACCTGCCCGAACATTTACCTGCCAGAGGAAGGTGGACAATCTTTAGTGTCAATGTCTGAGATAGAATGCATGTCTTGTTGAAACTAAATGAGTGTTACTGCTGAAGTTAAAGGAGGTGGTGGTGAGATGTTCCTTTTGTAAACAGATAACAGTCAGATCTGAATGTGTAACCATAGCTACGGTGTTAGCTGTGTAAGTGAGTTTCTGCTAGGTATTGTTATGTAAACAATGATAGGAGTCACACTGCCTGACAAGGCTGTGGAATTTAAAAACATGTCATGTCCAACGTCACCTATATAGCAGTAGTGACCTTTAACAATGGCATCATGTGTAAGTTTGAATTAAGCTTTTTGAATGTTCAACGCCATACTATTGTTATGACTTTAAATCCAGTAGAATTTTAAGAATGAAACAAGGTGAACAAGGGTGTGGAATGAATTCTGTATTGGCCATATATGGAGCATGTCACGAGGCGTAAACAATCAAGTGGCCCCAGCCCACAGGTTGAGAACCACTGCTCAAAGGCAAATATAAATTGAACTTACAGGTGTCCATATCGGAGCAGCAGTCACACATGTCGGAGCTCCATCGTGCTGACTGCAGCCGTAACTGTTGGGTGGTGGTGGTAACCGTGACGGTTGTTGGTGGCTGTTGCTGGACAATGTAGGTTTGTGGCTGTTGCTGGACGATGTAGGCTGGTTGCTGTTGCTGGGGGAAGTAGGCTGGTTGCTGTTGCTGGGGGAAGTAGGCTGGTTGCTGTTGCTGGGGGAAGTAGGCTGGTTGCTGTTGCTGGGGATTGTAAGCTGTTGGCTGGTGCTGGGGGTTGTAGGGCGGTGGTTGCTGCTGGCCGATGTAGGCTGTTGGGTCACTGGGCTGGTCCTGGGGGTTGTAGGGTGGTGGTGGGAGCAATTGTTCTTTGTCCATTTCTGTCTAAGACGATGAAACAAAGTTAAACAGTGAGATGCTAGGTTGGATTTGATCTAGAATTTCTTTTAAGCTTTTCTTTTTTTTCTTTTTTACTATACTTAATTTGACTATTCATTTCAATCAGGACAACTCATGAATGGATGGAATATATATTTATTGAATATAAAATGAGCAACTATTATGGTTTGGCAATGAATTGGATCTGCTTTTTAGGCACTTTAGCGCATCAGTCCCAGAATCAGAATGTGATGTAATGTGATGCTGAGGCGGCCCAATGAATGGCCGGCAGCAACTGCACTGAGTTTCCTGACTGAACTTGCTTTGCACATGTCTGTGACAGGCGCAACACTCATTTGTGTAGGACAAAAATGCTGATTTGCTCGTCTACATACGACGTAAATTCTCCATTCATTGTCAATGGGAATTTAATGTTTGTGTAGGACTTAAATGCAGATTTGCTCAGAGAACATATGACGTCAATTCTCCCTTCAATGTCAATGACATTTAATGTTTGTGCTAGGATAAAAATCTACACTATAGCTGAATATAGCCCCTCAAAAACTAGAAAAAGTGCTCCTCGGAGCACAGGTCTCCGCCAGGTCAGGTAGGGTATTGTGGTGGTGCCATCATAGGCCAATTTGAAAAGAGTGGCATTTCTTCTTAGGCCTTTCATGGCAATCTGATGCTGTGTTTGTGATTTTAAGCATTTTGTTCCAAAAATGTGCTTTGCAAAATTCGACCTGCTGGTGGAAACAGGTGAAAGTGGGGGATTTCTTTTGCATGCAAAATGTCATGAAAATCGCATGCTGCGTTCATGATTTGAGGCATTTTGTTCCAAACGGACCAATCGCTTAAACTTTGGAAACCTTTTAGCCAATCAGGATGGAATATGGAAAATCAGACAGATTCGTGTTGATAACATGACTAAAGAGATAATGTGTACTGATTTGTCTGATTATTGGTCAAAATCTGTAGGAGTAATATAATTTTTTTTGGTTTTGCACAAATCAACCTCATATGGTGGCGCTATATAATATTTTGTATCTTAAAAAGTCGGTGCAGAGGTTCTGCTCTGGTATCCAGTCCACTATTCATTGTCAATGGCATTACATTTTTGGGTTTACAAAAACACTCAATACTGGCATTCAATGTTTGTGTTATGATGTGTGATGATAATAAGAGGCTAGAGCGCCCCTTGACACAGGTGTGATTTTTTTATCACACCAAATGATTGTATAGACAGAGTAGAGAGTAGCCCTGGTCCAGTGCTTAAGCACGTGACTGGACCAGGGCTAAGTGAGAGAGTAGCCTCACGGGGCTGCTATATTAATGAGCAGAGAGACATTGATAACTAGTCTAACTACATTTAAAAATGTCTAACATTTACATGAATAGCCTATACTAGTCAGATACCAACACATTGTTTGACTTACCCTTGATGTTAATTTCGGGAAAGAGCACTGCACTGGAACTGCCACTTAGGCTATTTCTCTGCATCTATTGGGCACTGAAGAAGAGTTTCGATTCCATAAAAACAGGCATTTTTTTTATTAGTCAGCAGAGCACACTGAATTCGCTGCTACAGACTGAGCAGATATAGCTGTGCACTTTAGACCTCTATCTCAGTCCTCAGACAATGATAACTTCATTTTAAAATGTCTAAACAACATGACTATAGATATAGCGACACATTGTTTAACTTACCCTTGATGGTGATGACATTTGCGGGAAAGAGCACATGCGCGTACTGTAACTGCCACTTACTTAGGGAGCCTCTCTCTTCATCTATTGGGAACGGAAAGTTTCGATTTCATAGCAAACAGGATGTGGGAAGAATGCCATATCTGAAGGTGCAGCTTTTACTCGGCCTAAACACCAGATGGCAATGAAACACCAATACTGCAATAATAGGAGCGCTGAGCAACAGGCCCTGACGTGACGCCGTTTCATTTATTTCATGCCATGGTAGATGAAGGAGAAACACGCGCGCGCGCGCGCGCGCACACACACACACACACACACACACACACACACACACACACACACACACACACACACACACACACACACACACGCGCGATCCCTGTGGGCTGCAACCAGGCTACCCAGTTGGAAACCTGTGGTCATGACATCTTCCTCTCCTTTGAAAATGTTATTACAAGTCAGGGGTGGCATGATCAGGGGTTGACTAATTAGAGCTAGCAGTGCATGCTCCATGGTGAGAGAGCTAGAAAAGAAGCATTACATTAGTAAAGGTCATTGTCCCCACCCCACACTGAATTGTGGAACTGATGATTATAATAAGTATAAGACTTAATTATTGTTCGTTCATTAGTTGGTATAACTATAGTGGTATTGATTTTATTTTGTATCGTTTCAATAAATAAATAAAAATGGCCATTTATCTTAATAAATAAACCTGATGTCAAAATATTATACACTATATCTGTCACTATCTACACCAGGCCTTGTGGTTAGAGAGTCTGGGAGGTTGGGGTTTTAAACCCCGGCTAAGTCATACCAAAGACTATAAAAATGGTAGCCAAAGCCTTGGTAGGCCTACTACTCATCAAGGATTAACCAGGGATAACCCTGCGTGTGACACACATGTTATCGTCATGTTCAGGGGGTGTACATCAGGCTGCCTCACGCGAGTCACTCTACATAAACATAAGCCTACAGTATATGATCCTGATCTGTCGAGCTGCATGATGGCTCTGGAACCGTTGTTCCCAAAGCTACTTACTTACACTTTGATATCGACCCAAACACTGGCCAAAGTGGCCATTCAAGTCTGAAAAAGCTACATGACTGACATGTGAACCATGGCTAGATGAATGTATGTGTGGTGCTTCCTGTGTCTTTGCATCTGTATTCTTGGTTCATCCTTTAAGTTCAAACTTCCCCTGAAGATGAGGTTCTTTCAGTCTTATCTGGAATTAAATTTGGGACAGTATAACCTAGCTCTAATGTACAATATGAAAATGAGTAAATTAATTATTATATTTTACCAATACAAATGAGGTTATAATTTCTCTGATAGGCTACATTATCATTTTGGCTTGGTTTCAGTGTAAGCCCCAGTAGGCCTACTGGTTATTATACTCTCTCTATCGGCCCAAACCCTGTCCATTCAAGTCTGAAAAAGCTACATGAATGTACAGTATGTGTGGTGGCGCTTCCTGTGTCTTTATCTATCTGTATCCTTATTGGTTCATCCTTTTAACTTTTTAAGTTCAAACTTCCCCTGAAGATGAGGTTCAGTCTCATCTGGAATTACAAAATGTAATTTGGAACAGTATAACCTCTAATGAACAATATGAAAATGATATTTTACCAATACAAATTAATATGATACGGTTATAATTTCTCTGATACATTATCAAACTGGCTTGGTTTCAGCGTAGGCCTACTGGTAATTATACTCTAAAGCAGGTTACAACTCTTGTTATCTGCCTCTCAGAATGAGAGTAAAGTGATGCAGTTGTGCAGCAGTTACTCACGGATGGACGGACGGACGATGTAATTATCATACTCTTGCACAGCAGAAAATGTGTCAAGTGTCTGTCCATTATGTTTCCTATTCATGTTAACATGGACATGGTGACAAATGTCACTACGTGACATGGTAACAATATTATTATTAGGCTACCTCCTCTGGATGGGTATAGCTCTATTTTTTCACCCTACGTGTTTGCATCAATGATTCATGAATTTAACCTTTATAGATATTAATTTCCCAGGAACTCAGAGGGTGGTAAGAAATGGGAGGAAGGGTACAGAGTTCAGATTGGTTAGCAGTGTCCTTGCAGGCTCAAATTAACATTTGAGTCACTTTGTGTCATTAACAACAGTGTGCAGCCCCCAGACCTCATGTGGTGCCCTGGAGATGCGCAAAGCTCTGTTGGCTAATGCTGATGACAGACCACTGGTCCCATATTCTCAGAACCCCTTGTATTAAGCAGAATTTGTGCAAAAACAAAAGACAGAAATAGAATTTAATGTCATACAAGCACTTAACATTTGTTAAGTCACTGTTCGGGCATTTGGTGTACCTAATATGTCCATGTCCTGTCCATTGACACTGCCTTTACAAAAAAAACTTTCTTCCCCACGCCACGAACCCAAAGCCCACCCACCTCACACCTCGACACCTTGTGAACATTCCCCTCAACCAATCAAATCATCGTTCATGTGGATGAAGAAATCCATATATTAGCTCGACAAATACTAGAAATGTGACCAAGTGATCTCTCAAACTGTGGGGAAGGTTCAGCTTTTCAACCTGGTGGCTGCCGCCGGACTGGGACTGGTCTGCTGCATCAGTGTTGAAACGAGGCTCAGATATATAGGTATTTTAATAGGTTTCATCTGGGCTGTTTATTTGTCTGTTGAAGCCAAGTGAAGTGATGCTGCACGCTCATCTTCCTGTTCTCCTGGTGGTGCTGCTCTCCACTGAGCTGCTGGTCAGAGTCAGCAGCGCTCCACGCAGAGACGTGATGGCAGAACTACTGAAGTCTGACTTCATGAAGGATGAGGTAAGTGGTATATAGTGATACATTTTGTTTCTCTCACAATAGCATATGGAGCAATGACATTACAGCGGACTGTGGGCCAGCTCCAGTTCAACAGCTCCAGTTCAATTCATCTATTTCTTTTATTAGTGGCAGTTTTAAATGTTATAAGATAGATAAGTCCCTCTTCCATTCCTGTCTATAGGACCTCAACCTCCTGCTCTTTCTGAAGCTTGTGCCTGAAGTGGTCACTGCAGGAGAAAATGAGGTACTACCCGTGTTGGAGGAAGGTGTCAGGGAAGAGGTGGTGCGGCGACACCTGCCCCAATCCCACCGAGAGCGCAAAGCAGGCTGCCGGAACTTCTTTTGGAAGACATTTACCTCATGTTAACATGAGAGGGTTTTGCGCTGGAGCATCTTTATGTCCAGATAATAAAATATATTTGATGATTCTTGCCAGTCGTCTCAGTGTCTATATCTTTAATTATAAGACGTTTTCCTAGTTGCTTTAGTTCAGTACTCTGTATTGTATGTAGTATATTTTACTTTCTTACTGTAAGAATACAGATACAGTATAGGGGGTTCCTGGTGGCTCTGCCAGTGCACTGACCATTATGCTCCTTGATGTCACGGACTCATGTCCATGAGTTGTGAGGACCAGAGTTTAAATACAACTTCAAACTAATTATTTCTCTCTGCCCTTGGTTTCTTTTCTCGCTACACTATCAAACAAAGCATAAAATGTATATACAAAATAAAAATGCTTTAATGAAGAAAAAGTGATAAATTCATTGGTGATTCCAATCAGTTTTTACTTAAAAAGACTTTGTCAAGAAATATCTAGGAGTGGAGTAGAATAATGGCATAGTAGCTTATAGTGTAAGTGGTATTTTTAGTTAATATTTAGTTTTAGTATTAGTTGTGTGAAAGCAAAGCACTGAATATTCTGACACTAAGCATATTTATGGTAGTGTTGGTTGGTTCAGTAACAGGTGTCTCCCTATCTCTGAACACTCCAACAATGAGTACTCTCAGAATATAGCTATTTAAAAATAGCTACATTTTTTGTTGCTTTCATACAAAACATGACAATGACGTCAATTAACTCGCTGAAAAAATGTATATTTTAATATGTATGCATCAATTACATACTACAATCTGTATTAGGAGAAACAATGCACACATTGATCAACACACATCCCCACACACTCCAACTACTCGGATCCTACTGCTCACAAAATCAGTTTTACAACCATTTGTACCATTTTGTCAGTACAAAAGCTTTCTTGGGTTATTCTATGAATATTAGTCTGCTGCAGTACCATGGGTTTAGAACTACCAGTCTGTCTGCGTTCACAGATTACACTTCACAGCATTCCAAAACTTTACATAGGTTGTTAGCCATCAAGGCTAAGACTGAGCCACAAGATGGAAGGTGATAGTATAACAGCACAAAAATATAAAGTAGACAACTTTTGGAGTATGATTTCTGACACAAAATTGGCATGGTTAAGAATTTCAAAAACATGACATTATTGAACAACTTGATAATACAAAAAGTCAACTAACAATGAGATGAAATAAATTAGAAATTGTGTAAAATGCTACTGTCAAAAGCATTGCGCCAATTACCCATTTTTTTGTAACAAGAACACAAAATTCACAAAGACAAAGGATTATCATCACAATGAAGATTCTTGGAATAAGGCGTTAGTTACTAGCCCTTGGCCTTACACAGACAACTGAAGAAAACTGGGACGGAAAGACAGAACTAAAACAAAATCAAATGTAATTATAAATACTGTACTGTAACATATAGGCTCAAAAATATGACCAAATGGGCTGACAGGAGTGCAAGGACAAGCATAAAGCAGAACTCCATACATGAAGTTCAAGCTACAGGCATGTACACAGCAGGATGTCTTCATGACCTACAAGCATCTTGTCAGATGAACACCCTGTTTTTCCATTAAATAGTGGCGTTTGACTTCATTGCACCTTTCATCTTCAAATGTAACAGTCAAGTATCAACCAAACAAAAAAAGATTCAAAGTAAATACAAAAGCTGATATAAGCGCATTGAGTTGCCTTGTGTTTTGTGGACATTCAACAATCAAGTGTTGATTTGGCTCGTATTAAGAAAATCCCTAGGTTGTTTTAATAACTATGGTATGTTACATGTAATATTGTGATACACCAATGTCGATATGGGGTAAACATTTTTAGTCATGTTCTACATTATTTTCACCTTCTGCAAGAACCCAGAGATAATCACTAATCTTCTCAAGTTCACTACACACTCTTTCGATATAATTTTCAGATCCTATTAGGCTACGCACTGCAAAGGTTCACTGCATTACATGCTTTCCAACACAACAGATAAACTCTCCAAGCAATACGTCATGTTATAGAGCGCTACAGGTAGTGCTGCATTATGTGCTTCTCAAATGCATTTGTTTTGAGGCAGTTAAGTACGTTAGTGTGTGGCGATTTCAAAATATACAAGTATACATTATTGAGACCTTTCACCAATTACCTCCATGCATGGAGGAAATTGTCCTGGATAGCATCACATTCCCTTCAATCGAATCTCCTCTTCTTTCCCCCTTAATGAATATGCTCAACATACACTATATGGTCAGTGTCTCCGATAGGGAGAGTACAACCGGTGGACACAGTAACCAACACCAGAGTTTAGGGAATTAAATGATTAGTGTAGCCCTAGCTGCCTGCAGATCAGGGCTACTGTGCAGTACTAACATAGGGCTCTTTTACTTAACACATTTGAATGTCTACTTGGGCTTTTTTGTGTGCACCCCAGACCATATTTCATTTTAAATGTATTCTCATAACAGGAGGTTGAAGTTGTGGAACTGATACATTTATTATTCAGTTTATCGTCTAATTGTATGTGTAAATTGGAAATAAGAAAAATTATTGTCTCCTCACACATTAGGACAAAATAAATGATCAGAACCAGGGACATGTTAGACTTGAATTAGTCTAACATGGATAGCATGGGGGGGTTGAAGCTGAATGAGCTTAAATAGGAGGGGGCATATCTGATCAAATGTATATTAAACATTTAAATATTGAATCAAGCAACCTTTCCGGGGATGCACACAAAAGCTTGAGGATATGAAATATATGAAATAAAGAAAACGTTAACTTTAAATGAATTGTAGTGCAGTGATTCTCAACCTTTTCTATTTTTCAAGGACCCCGAGTTTGATACAATTACTATTTCTGGGACTTTCAGAGTGTTACAGATCCATTACTCCCAAAGAACCCCATTGGTTGAGAACCAGTATTTTCAATGTTCCTCTCTTTCCATCGGAATGGAGTGCCACTAGAGGGAACCCTATCATTTATGTTGATTCTTGGGTATGTAACTCCCTGTTTTAACAGGCAGAAACGGCATGAGATCAAAGTGTGATGTGACATCAACAAAAAAAAAGATATAATCCATAATATAGTGACCCTCAAATTAACTATTTCATTTGGAAAAGGACTTGACCCTGGACTACATGATTGGCTGACATATGGACACTGAGGGGCTTGAGTAGCCAATAAGAGTGCTAGCAGTCAGTAGAGATTTTGGCCGACAGGTCCTGGATGCGGCGAGCACTGCAGCTCTTGCACAAGATATGGCCATCTAGTGGGTAGCAGCCACGGCCCTCACCTTCAGAGGACAGCAAGAGACCACATTCCTGAAGGAGATAAATGTTCAATTCAACCGCAAACTCAGAAACACAGGTTGTTATAGTTTGGATATTTTCCAGGTCATTGCTGTACACCACTGTTCCCCAAACATTTGTGGGTCGCGGACTCGCGGGCCTGATTGGCTCCCGGGCAGGCATAGTTTTACGGAGGTTAAGGACAAGGTTATGTGGTTAGGTTTAGGGTTAGGCAAAAACGAGAACTGTCAATCACAGCGACTACTGGCCACAGCAGGGCTTTCCTAGAACTGCGGTGGGATCCATAACACGTCGGACACATATATATATGTGTCCCTTCATTTTTCGTTTCCTACAATTTGTTTTTAGTTATCACTTCAAAATATTTTCAAAAAAACATTCCCAAAAAAGCAAAACTTTCATGAATTAAAAACGAATTAAATTATTTATTTCAGTAATTTCATGAAATCAAAGAAATATCTAAGAAATTCCATAAATTATAAAACAAATGTTTATAAGTAGTAGTGAATATAGCCGATCTACAATCTCTTGTAGATCTGCTATTTTCACTAGTTTTGGGAAGGTTTGGGAACCACTGCTGTACACTGTCCGTAGTCTCTGGAATGTTGGAGAGTACAATAATTTCACTGCCTGCAATGTCGTTGCCAGCTGTACAACAGTACTAAGGGCTACCGTACCTCACAGATGTAGCAGTTGACGTGAAAACTCCGGTCCAGGGCGACTATCCTGACAGTCTCCTCCTGACCAGGCTCTGGCATGATAGCCTGACCACACACCGAGCAGCGAGGGGCAAACTTCCTGTCATGAAGCACAAGGATCAATATGGATGGAATTAACAGTTTTATTGCTGGGATTAAACAATCGTGTTTCAGGTTTCACTGAACAGCCACTGCACTGACGGCCGGGTTGCTCGTCATGAAAATCCACTTTAAAACAGTGTAATCTCTTGTCGTAGTGTTGAAAAGTATTCCAAAGTGGCGATCACAACAACAGAGCGGATGAGGAAGGCGTGCGCTGCGCAGCAACGTCGCCATTGTAATGAATAGGGACTCAATTTCCCGTAACCCTTTGCACGCTAGAGCGGCAGACTTCTTTTTCGGTGACGTCATAAAAACGCGTCTCCTATCCCACTCCCAATCTGGTGGATTGCTCGTATGTCTTAAAACTGATTAAAAACGCGGATTAAACAATGAAAACATAACTCGAGCAACTCGTGAGGGAAAGTGTTCTACAGTCAACTCGAGTAATTCGGGTACAGTAGGCAAAAAACATTTTCTTGATAAAATGAAAGGTCTTTCAGTATAGTTTAATTATATAGATATTCCACTGTTACTTTCTTAGCTTACGCATGTTTCATGATATTGATAAATGCTTTTATGTGATGTATTCCCATGCTTTTGTTCTTGCTTAAATGTAAGTCGCTCTGGATTAAGAGCGTCTGCTAAATGCCTAAATTGTAAATAGTAAATTGTATAGGGAGTTGTGTATGGACCTGTGGAAGTCGTCTATGCAGTGGATCTGGGAAGTGGCATCCACAGTGAAGGGCACTCCATCCAGGCAGCAGTTACAAACCACACAGGTGAAGCAGCGCGGGTGATATGCCTTGCCCATGGCCCGCAGGATACGGTCCAAGATTGGTTTAGAGCACTTGGAGCAACGCTCTAGGGTGCTCTGATGGAAAAATGTTGGAGCATGAATAATGATGTTAGAAAGTGGGTTGCAGTGACCAAGAAGTCTTAAAATATCAAAATTGTTGCAGAAAAAAAAAAAAAAAACTTGAACAGTAGGACAAAAGGAGGACAAAGGACTATGAATTATCCCCAACTACTGCATTTCCTCTACTCACAATGTAACAGCTCTCGCAGTAGCTCTTCTTGTCCAGGGCGTAGAAGGGTTGGCCTCGGAGACGAGCATGGCAGGTGATGCAAGTGAAACACTCCACGTGGAACACCTGTTCCATAGCGATACAGCCGCTGCCATCGCCGAGCACGTTGTCACCGCAACGCGCACACCGGCCTGAGACGAAATGGGTGAAAAAACGTAAACTCTACTTGGTGTACAGAACAAATGCGAGTGGCTATGGGGAGAATGTGACAGTTAATGAAGAAAGATATGCTTTAAATGCACATTTATTTTGGTGTGGCAGGATAGAAATTAAATATATAAATAAAGACGGTACCAAAATATTCCTCTACAGGGGGGTGATTCATGTCATACACCAGCTTCTTGGTTAGTCGATCAAGCTCTTCCTCAGGCCTTGGTGTTGCTGACCCCTGATGGAGGAAATAGGAAATGAGTAAAACACTGACATACATGGATTTTATTTATCCCTTGATGGCTCTCTTTGAATACTGTGACTTTGCACAATGTGTATATTTCAATTTCAAGACTCCACGCTTATGGATCGTACGTATGACTAGGCAAGGAAGAGAGACTACTCAAAACCTACCTTGCCAGGTTGATAGGCAAGACTATGTCCTGCCCCTGGTTGGCTGCTCTCCAGTCCCCTCTTAGACATGGAAACCTGGCTGGGTCTTCCTCCGTTACCCGTGGCACTCCCCTTGTACACTGCCTCCGAATGCATCTCCTGGGTTTGCGAAGCGGGATGCTGAGAGTACCAGCCCTGGGGACCTCCCGGAGTCTGGGGTGGGGGGCGTGATGTGTGCTGGCGGGGAGGCGGTGGAGTGTAGGCCTGTTCAGCCTGTCTCCCAGTCTGGGAATAGGTGACAGGCTGGGCCGTCTTGACCTGCACACTGAACCTGGGGCCAGTAGGCGTGGAGGCTGTGGTGTAAGAGGCTGGGACGGGCTGAGGGTAGGGCTTAGACGAAGAGGAGGAGGTGTAGTACTCCTGCTGGTGGGAGCTGGGGTACTGGGCCACCTGGTGCTCATTGGAGTATGGTGGTGCCGGGTGGTACTGGCTTTGGGGATGAGGCGGGTAACCCATAGATGGTCGTCCCTGGGGCGAAGGGCCGCTCTGGGTTGCCGATGTGTAACGGTCCCCTGAGAGGTGTTTGTTGTAAGGCACGTTGTCATACAGCTGTGGAGAGCAAGAAAGCACTGTTTAAATGTTATGACTTTTTTGTGTTAAAATTAGATTAGATTGGATATGATAAAAGTTGAACACCCTCCACTCCTCTGTTTATTTATTCAATGTATTAGAAGGTAATAAAGAAATAAACAACTACTGCTTAGATACAAGTGGACAATACTTTACAGACTTCAAGGTTATTGTTGGTGATTGCGTTGCCATACCTGTGTGCTGGAGTTGTGAGGGTGACTGTCCAGGTCTGCCAGCATAGATGTGAGAGAGTCTATGTCTGCATCAATGTTGGAATGATGGCCCACAGGCTTTTCATGGCCCCGGTGCTACAAGCACACAAGTGTATAAGTGCACATTTCATTTTCATTTCATTGTGTGTGTCAGGATTAATAATTTCTAAAATGTTCTACACAGTAAAATACACCGTAAAATGTATCCCAGGGTCTTAAAATCCATTGTTAGGCATACCTAACAATGGATGGCAAAGAAATTGGCAAATTCTCATTTTGTTTGTTTTATATCAAAAGTCCATAAAACTTACTTGAAGTAGACCTACAGTATGCAGAATCTCCTTCTCCTGAATTATACAGAGAAAGGGTTTCGACTCAAGCTGAATTCAATCTCCTATCCACAAATGAAACAACTAATTTGATGACTCGGTCACGCCATAGGTTTTATGAACACGGGGATAAGGCGGGCAAAATACTTGCACTTCAAATTAGGGAATCAGCTGCTTCTAGATTAATTACGGAGATCAATACAAACACTGGTCAAACTACTATTAATCAGCAGGAAATTAATGATGTATTTAAGCGCTTTTATTCAGATTTGTATACTTCGGAATCACTAGGAGATTCTAATTTTTTTTTTTTTTTAAGATATTTTTTTGCGGCTTACGCCTTTTATTGATTTTTGAAGGGACAGACAGTAGGCTGACAGGAAACGGGAGAGAGATGGGGGGGATGACATGCAGTAAAGGCTGTGTCGGGTCCGGGAGTCGAACCCGCGGCACACTGCGACTGGATTACCAGTCCGGTGCCCAGACCGTTACGCTACGGCCTGGGCCAGGAGATTCTAATTTGATTGATACTTTTTCAGAAAATTTAAACATACCTTCCATTAGTCAAGAACATAAGGTTCAACTTGAAAGAGCTATTACGTTAGATGAAATACATCAGGCAATCTCACAAATGCAGTGCTCAAAAGCCCCAGGACCCGATGGCTATACCTCTGAATTTTACAAGTCATTTACTGAACTCATATCTCCCCTTTTACTTAAAGTGTTTAATGAATCTCTCAACGCCGGCCACCTCCCACCAACTTTCTACCAAGCTAGCATCTCTGTTCTACTTAAAAAAGATAAAGACCCACTTAATCCAGGTTCATACAGGCCTCTGAGTCTTTTGAATGTTGATGCTAAAATTTTAGCAAAAATTGTGGCTACACGCTTGGAAAAAGTGCTCCCAACTGTGATACATACTGATCAAACGGGGTTTATAAAAGATAGACATCTATTTTTTAATCTTAGACGCCTATTCGACATTATATATTCACCCAGTAGTACCCCCCAAGATACGGAAATACTGTTATCACTTGACGCGGAGAAAGCCTTTGATAGGGTCGAGTGGGACTTCCTCCTCTCGACCCTGTCAAAATTTGGGTTTGGTCCAACCTTCACTTCATGGGTTAAACTACTTTATGCTTCTCCATTAGCTTCTGTACATACAAACGGATACAGGTCTGAAAACTTCCCTTTGAATCGCTCGACCAGACAAGGCTGCCCTCTCTCACCACTGCTCTTTGCCTTATCTATTGAGCCGCTTGCAATTGCGTTGCGTGCTTCAGACACCTACAGTGGTATCTTCAGAGGAGATAGAGAGCATAAAGTTTCACTTTACGCTGACGATTTATTATTATACATATCCAAACCTTCCACATCTATTCCTAGTATCATGTCCACCTTAGAAAGTTTTGGCAGGGTTTCGGGGTATAAAGTCAATGTTTCCAAAAGCGTTTTATTTCCTATCAATACACAAGGCAATCAAACTTTTGACTCTCACCCATTTAATGTTATAACCAGCTTTCGATATTTAGGAATCATAGTAACCAAAGCACTTAATGACTTGTTCAAGCAAAACCATACAAAACTTTTTGAACGTACTGAACAAGACTTAACGAAATGGTCGAACCTTCCTATCTCACTTGCCGGCCGAATTAATATAATTAAAATGAATGTCCTCCCTAAATATCTGTTTCTATTCCAATGTATTCCAATTTTTGTTAACAACACTTTTTTTAAGAATCTGGATAAAATTATCTCCAAGTTCATTTGGGATAAGAAACACCCCCGAATAAGGAAGGATTTTTTGCAGAGGCCTAAATCAGATGGCGGAATGGGATTACCTAACTTCAAACTCTATTACTGGGCGTGTAATTTACGTGCGCTCTCATTTTGGCTACAAGATCAATTGCCTACATGGGCATTTATTGAAGGTCAATGTTGTCCCCCAACATCGTTGTCAGCTTTAATCTTTTCCCCAGTGGCCTCAAGATATACTAAGTTGCCAAAGAATTCCATAGTCTGGCATTCTCTCAAAATTTGGCTCTCAATACGAAGGCATTTCGGTTGGCACCCAGGTTCTGTGCGCGCACCTCTGGTCGCTAACCATGCTTTTTTACCGTCCCTTTCTGACGCATTGTTTAAAGTGTGGCATAGAAATGGTATGCACTCCTTCAAAGATCTTTATATTGATGGGTTATTTCCGACTTTTGAACAAATACGACGCAAATTCAATTTACCCCAATCACATTTCTTTAGATTTCTACAGATACGACATTTTTTAACACAACACACTGCTTCATTTCCAAACATACCTCCCAACTCATCAATGGAATCTATATTTCTACCTGACCCATTGCTCAAAGGAGGTGTTTCTATTATTTATAATTCTCTCTCATGTTTAGATAATAATGCCTCATTGGAGTATTTAAAAACTGCTTGGGAAAACGACTTAGGAATATCTATCACTGACGAGCAATGGTCTACATCTCAAAAGTTTGTGCACTCTTCTTCAGTATGTGCCAGGCACGGTCTTATACAGTTTAAAATATTACACAGGTTACATTTGTCAAAGGAAAAACTCAACAGAATGTTTCCAAATGTGAATCCAGCCTGCGACAGATGTGGCCAGTCGCCGGCCACCCTAGCTCATATGTTCTGGCACTGCACTAAACTAACATCATTTTGGCAAAGTATATTTAAATCACTGTCAGACATTGTTGGAAGACCTTTTGACCCGGATCCACTGACAGCAGTTCTGGGGGTCGGGGGGGCCCGGGGTCAAACTGTCTACTTTCCAATATAACATGGTAAAATATGTGACTCTACTGGCTCGCAGACTGATACTGTTGAATTGGAAACAAGCACAGGTTCCCACTCACACTACACTTATGAAAGATGTTATGCACTACTTGCAATTGGAAAAGATAAAGTTTGAATTGAGAGGGAGTGAAGATAGATTTTACCAGACATGGCAACCCTTCATTGACCATTTCAATAGGTGCACGCTAACCCCTCCTACACAATAGATAACATATTAGAAAATTGGAAAGAAAAGTAAAGAAAAAAAAGGAACTGAGGATTTTATTTTATTTATTCTCATTTAAAAAGAAATGTCTGTAATTCTGTTAATTTACAACAACGTGTTGGGAAAGTTTTGAGAGCAAGAGTGTCTGTCCTGTGGTCTTTGTTTTGTTTGTCTGTTCACATTTGTCGTTGTTTAACTGTTTTTTTGTTTTTTTGTTTTTATCACATTTATATATCTTTTTTATTATGTATTGTATGTGGAATTTACATTACCTGTCTTTATCTTTCATTTTTATAACTGAATAACTCATTATTATTGTCAAAGATTGTCATATAAGTTGTCATATACAAAAAATGCCCAATAAAAACAGTATTAAAAAAAGAAAAGTCCATAAAACTATTTTTTTAATTACTTCCTGAAAACGAAAACGTGCTGCTTGATGACGTGTCAAGGCCCACATCAATAAAAGCCAATAAAAATAAAGCTCACCAGTTTGATTCCCATATCTGTGCGTCCGTCGAAACACAGGTGCTACTGATTACAGAAATCCTGTTTTTAATCCAATTCAAGATGACACCCAGACAGTGTATTACTCGTTTTAAACCTAATCATCGCGCTAAAATATGTATATAGGTTGTGTACATGTTAGAAAAAAATCCCCCGTCTCTCTGTCACTTTGTAAACAAACCACTGTGCATGAGACGGACCTATAGGACCCATAGCCTGGAGGGATGAGACACTGATTGGTTCAGAAACTTCAAAGCCAGCGTTTCAAGCTGAAACTTCAAAATAAAAAAATATTTTGAAGTACACAGATGAAACAGTGTATTTCAAGACTGGTAGATGAAGTTTCAGTAGATTTCACTTGTAAGTTGTGCAAGAAATGAGCCTACACACTTTAATTGTAAAACGTGTGTAGATTGTATGAAACAAAATCACACCTGTGTGAAGAAGTGAGGGGCGCTTTTATCATCATACATCATCTCATTCCAGCCAATCACAATTTGCATCCTCACCTTCATCTTCAATGTTTGTGTTTACATAGTTTACACAAACACTCAAAGCTGGTCATTCATTGTCAATGGCATTCAATGTTTGTGTTTACACAAACCCTCAAAGTTGGACATAGGAGGGGCTAGTGCGCCCCTCAACAAAAATCAGTATTCTATAGCTAAATTACACAACAGCCACTTACCATTAGCTCATAACTGTCCATGTGAGGGCTCCAGTTGCGGTCCTCTTTGGGTCCATGAGGAGGTGGGTAATAGTGATCACCAGAAGGATGCTGCATGGGTCCACCTAATTGGAGGTTAGGCATCAAATCTGAGTGTTTAATATATTGGCCTTAACCCTAGCAACTCTATTCTGGGCATGTCATAATAGACAAACATTAATTAATTCATTCTAATAAGACCGTTAGATGACTCCACTGTTTTTTTGCAACATGTGTTGACTGATGTGATCTTACCCGTCGGCCCTGTAGCCATGTATCTATTGGACATCCCTCCTCCTCCTCCTCCTCCTCCTCCACCATTCTGGTCGTAGAGGCCATATTTAGGTCTGGGGTCTGACGTGCCCTTCTTGTTGGGGGTTCGGTAGATGGCTGGACCTCCTGAGTGAGACATCTGGGGGACCACACGCTCTGGGTTATCTTGAGTCCTTGGCGGCAGCCAGGTAGGACCAGACATGACTGGCTACTGTAAGGCCACAGTGGGACAAAGAAAGATGTTTGTTAGGTTTTATCATGGTTGTTGGTAATTTTCCTGTACAATTAAAATTTACACATTTAGCAGACGCTCTTAATCCAGAGCGATTTACAGTAAGCAAGAACAAAAACATGGTAATACATCAAATACATTCAAATAGTCATCATGAATCATACAGTTGTAGTGCATTGTGGTCCGTTTCGTGGGCAGGGTTCATGAGACCCTAATCACAGCAACATTACAATCATCACCTGTTGGGTTTGGGCATGTTTGGTCAGAACAGAGAGGAAAGGAGCTCTCAGCTCTTCACGTTCAAATATTAAATATAAAGTTTTTTTAAAAGAACAAGATGCAACTACTCTTAAAAGAATCTGCGTAGAAGGCGCACTGTACATTGTCATTGCATTGTGTTATTTGTGTGTGTTTATGCAACATGTGAATATAGACGTTCCAAATATGGACAAAAAAGATGACAGAAATGTGGCAGTGCCAGTCAAGGACGTTAATAATTCAGGTTTATAATTCATTGTGGTTTAAATTATTTGTATTGTCCGATTTCTTTTACAGTTGGAACGTGTTCTATTCTGCCTCAGATGAAGACAGACAAATCAGAACCTACATTCTCTGCAGTATCCCACCAAGTTATAGAGTCCGTCGTACTGACTTTGCTGAAATTGCTTCCCAGTTCCCGCCCAGTGAAATATGCAGGATTCCGTTTCAGCTCCCACTCAGATTCACATGACCCATAGCTGTGGCTTCTGTGTATTTGTATCATTGGTATGGTTGGTAACCACTGGAAACCGAGGGATGCTGCATCGCGGACACATGCACTTAACAATGGGCTTCTAGTTGAGGAGCAGGAAGAGAACAGTCATTCCCAAAGGGTTGGGAAATTCCATCAGATCCGCTCTATGCTCCGACACGTGTGTATGAAGTTATGAACACCAAGACCCTTGAATGTGCACAGAGCTTGCACACACACAAACAAACACACACACACACACACACACACAAACAAACACACACACACACACACACACACACACAGGCACTTACAGGTGCAACTCCATAGCTACCACTGACTGTATCGTAACTATCGTATGCACCACAATAGTTATTGTCTGTCTGTTTACATGGCAGTTATAGATGAGTTCAACTCAAGTCAACACAAAAACTAGACAGGAAGTGTCGTGTCATGATGTCTGTACATCAACACCTGGTTCACAACAATATGTTACACATCCTCTTGAGGATAAATAACAACAGCTGAGTTGACAAAGGTGTAACCAGCTTTTGAAAGATCCCTGACAGGGGAGGGGGCATACATATAAAAACAGTAAAACACAAAAGCGTCATGAGACACAGACACTTCAAATGCCTGATTTATGCTCCAGTGGTGTTGCACTGATTTTTTACTTTTCTAATAGCTTACAACACATTGCACCTGTGACGTGTAGTGAGCTTGTATGTAGATCGACTATTGTCCACACATTACATCATCATATAAATTGGACTTAACGCAGACATTAAGAACTATACATAAAATAAACAACAAATCTTAAAGTCTTTCTTTCACACACTTTTCTCTGGCAAAGTGTTGGTCATATCTCATGAGTCTGGGATAGCCGCAAGCAACTCTAGATCCTATTTTATATCAGGAATCAAGCCATGCAAGCTTGAATTATCATCAATGGTGGATTTTTATGAATGAGTATAATTCAAGCTTTCCGTACCAATGCAATGTTGGTGCCTGAGTTTAACATTGTTTATTACAGTCAGGACTTTTCCATTTGGATGTATGGGCTGTCAAGGGTTGGTATATATGGTATGGTATAGTCTGGGACACGTGTGTGCTGGTACTATGTTTTCCAATACTTTTCTGTTGGAGTTTCATTTTTTATTTAACTCTATGCATTCACATGCAGAGATGCCCACTGGGAAAGCATACAGCAATGTCAGCATTGTCAAAGAAGTGAAACTGACAGAACACATTCATGTTGGTGGTGTATGTGTATGTATATATATATATATATATATATATATATATATATATGCCAGTCTGGAATGATGTTTCTGCTTGTAAGAGGATTATAATATTCAGGAAAGAGAAAACAAAATGTAGCTTACAGGGATACAGTATTTCACCACATTCTAATTGATGTGGTTTCTGTTTCATCAAGTCTTTCTGGTGAACTGCTTAATCACCAGACTCCTGCTGTATTGACATGGATTTAGCCCCATATGTGCCCTCTCCCTACGCTCATTCTGTAGCTGAGGGAACACACTGGGGCTACCTTCATTCAGACAGTGTCCGATTATTTTACAATACTATAGGCTACTGTGACTCTAGCCTCGGAAACCCAGACGTTTTTATTTCCAGGGAGACTGACTCAGTGACTGACTCACTGACTGACTGCCCCACTGCAGTAGCCTATATACCGACCTGATTTAAACCCTTTCATAATCCGGCGGAGCACTCAACTCAAATAGGAGGATTGCTGGGCCATGAAATTAATCACAACGGCTTTATCATTCTGTGATTTAATCCATTTGTCGAGGTTGTTATGTGCGTGCATCCGCCACGGAGCTCATTTATTATTTATTATAGTTGCACATCGATTAGCCATAGCTCGCATGAAGCTAGCGCTAACTTCGGTGACTGTCAAAGTTGTACAGTCTGGATTGTATTAAAGACAGATTGCTGTTACAATGTAGCAAATGTAAACTTCCGCAATGGGGAGGGGGGGAAACAACATGGCGTGAAATGCAGTCCAGACTCAGAGGACAGCGAAAAATCAATCAACATTGTGCTAGTACTACAGCATTATTTCCTACCTTATTATAGTTCCACCGCGTCTCTTGTTCCCTTCAGTGTGATCATCTAGAAACACAAAACGACAACATGCTGCTCAGTTCGGTGTGTGTGTGTGTGTGTGTGTGTGTGTGTGTGTGTGTGTTGTTGTTGTAGTAAGACAGAGCAGAGGGTGAATGAATGTATGTCTAGTATGTGTGTTTCTGCTGCTGCTTCATTCAAAAATGTGTAAAAGCAACCCGCAGCAGGCTAGCAGCAGCAACCATAGGCTGTTTCTCTCCTTCCCCGTCTAAAACTGGCCTCGTTTTGCGTCATAATTGTGTCAAATTAACAGCTTCGAACATCTAAATAATATGCCACGGCCGGCGGGAGATAACTGGCGACAATTAACTTTAATGACATGTTTGTTTACTTGTTTGAAAAGCAGCGAAACAGGATGGCGACGCGAGTTCAGCTCGTGCCTCGTCTCTAGTCTCTCCCGGGGGGCTGCTAGTCTACTACTTGAATAGCCTCCAACAGAAGGATAGTGCTGGGGAGAGAGGAGAACCCACCGCCGCCTAGTTGTCTACGCGCACCGCACAGTCCCACTTCAACACGCGTCCCCCCGTCTCCACACACACACACACACACACACACACACACACACATTAAAGCGTCTGAGTAACTGACTGAGTGAGTCCTAGTCCTACTAAACTTTATTTACATTTACATTTTAGTTTCGGTAAAACAACCTACTTTGTCTGTCGTGGAGTTTCAGTCACAGGCCTTCGGTGCAGCAGCAGCAGTCTCGTCACCGCATTCCTAATGTGTGACGTAGATGACTGTCTCTTGGTCGTCGGGGGGTGGGGGGGGGCATGGTTGTCATTTATCAAAGGAGGCACATTGCAAGTCGAGTTGACCTGTAGTTCACGCAGCCGAGGCATACATACATAATACATACATAATACATACATAAAAATTATGTATTTGGCCGCAGACCCCCCATAATTTGAAGAGAAGATTCGTGTAAAGTGGAAAATATATATATATTTATTATTATTATTATTACCCTTATTTTTGTTATTATTATTATTATTATTATTATTATTACCAGTAAGACGCCTGATGGCGAGAAGTGCGTGCACACATCCGCCTGGGTGACGACGGCAGACAGCTGCTGGGTGAGCGCTGGTGCTTTGGCATGGGGGGGTCAGTCAGATCAACATATGGAATTAATTCTGTAGTGGCCATATATGGAGCGTGTCTCGAGTGTACAGGGTTTGATGAGGTCAGATCAACATATTATGGAATGTCAGAAGAACAGGAAGGACGGGTGGGGTAGGATCAACATATGGAATGTCAGAACAGGTCAGCTCCATATATGGAGATCTAATGGTTTGAGGTCAGAGTTGCTGGCCGGCTTCATATATGCAGATATGTAGAGGGTCTCCATGATGTCACGTGATGTCACGAAGCATGACCATATATGGAGGCGTGATGTCACAAGGTTCTGGTTAGGATGCCTCTCGGGCGTCTCCCTAGGGAGGTCCTCGATGCACGTCCCACTGGGAGGAGACCAGGGGGCAGACCAAGGCGCAGATGGAGGGATTATTCTGACACAATAATAAGGCATCCGATTTACCATTTGATTGCATCCAATATCATGCAATTAGCCTAGATGAAAATCCTTAATTTCTCTAGCAGTATGGAATGGGGGTATTAAAACTTTATTGTTCCACTTGGCATGTTTTTGTAGATCTGTAGATATTTCTCTTTGAGTGGCAAATGTATACTACCGGTTAATGTATTTCACATTTCTCAGACACCCGAATAGCCTACACGCGAAACAACTCAGGCACCATGAAACCCTGTTGCGTGTCTCACATGTGGAGAGATCACAGCCAGCCAGGGCAGATAGTTTTAAATGACTGGCTTGTTAGTTATTCTTTACTGGGTGCTAAGGTGCACGTTGACGTTTTTTTTCTTCTCTCTTGACCTACTGAGGTAGGAACTTTCCTTTTGCATTGTAATGTTTATCGAGGATTCAGTTGATACTGTATCGCAATTAGACTATTGTAATGTGTGAGCAAAAGATAATAGCAAATTAGGTTTTCTAATGTGACGATGATATAATATGTTGGTCAAATTAATGTTTATAAGCTGTCATATCCATATTAACTTTAAAAACAATATAGCATATCCCTGCTGTCACTTGCTGATATTGGAAACAAATCTCTATTTTGGGAGATTTTTGATTTGTTCAAATGCATTATAGTTTACAAAAGTCTGTGTGACATTTACAATTCTGATGGTGTTCAACTTGGTCATATGTTGGTAGCTCTGCAAATATAGCTCTGCAAACAACTATTTGGAGTTGTTTGCCATTTCTATTTTTAGCTGCAGATGATGTAGTAGACCTCATAATGTAATAACATACCCTTATGTCCAGGTCCTTCATTAAAATGCACTTACCACTTACATGTAGTTGACCACTAGTATGCTTTCCATTTAGTTCCCATTTATAATGCTTTCCAATGTTGCTCTGTCTAATAGTTGGTTTATACTTTTCTGAAGATTTTCGATCAAAGTAATATTTCTATATGTATATTATTTATTATTTATTCCATATTCTCTTCATATGTATGTCTGTCTGTGTGCTGATAAAGCATTGCCTTTTATGTATTTCCTTGTTATCTAATAGTTTTCTCCCCCTGTGGTAGTGAGCATGGAGGTCGAGCGTTGATGGTTGTAACATTTCCCTCTATCTCCTTGTACACATTCTTATTTTGAGGCCCAGAGTTCAAGAGTCAACAGTTTTCACCCTCTCGCCTTACCTCCCCCTCCCCTTCCATGTTCCAGTTCCCCTCGTCTCTCATGGGAGCTGGGGAGCATATCAGAGGCATCCTCATGTTTCCATAAGACATTTCTCTAAACAAAGTTTTCTTCCCCCTCCCCTAGGATTCAATGTTTTCCTTTTAATTGCTTGTTTCCCCTGATGCTCCAATGCTGCCTGCCACAAAGGGGACAAACAACTATAAAACTACTGCTGGTACCCCCCAACGTGAGTGCACAGGAACACACACACACACACACACACACACACACACACACTTCCTCCACAAACTACGGCTTCTCTGTTTGCCCTTATATGTCCAGGGCACTCAGCAATCACAGGAAGAGACAGTTTATGTGGCTCTGTGTTATTGTTTCTGGCCCTGCAGTTGTCAACACCTTGGCACCAGCTGCTGGATATACAGACAAAGCAAGGTTTGAGCACACGTCTTGTCAGGTTAACAATATACCACGGTCTGTCCAGGAAACCACAAAATGAAGGGATTCCCCTAGGTTTAGCACATTCCAGTTGCTTTAAGGAGGAGATGTCACAATGCAATGAATGCATGTATTAATTTAGGAGCCCTCTCCAGCTCTGCCATTGCTTTGAGCACACTTGTACACTGTGGTTGGTAACTTACTGGTGGCTATAGTGTGGTGCATGATAGAGTTTAATGTCTCCTAAAGACAATATGCATTTAATCATGAGTAGAACTGTAATAAATAGTAGGACTTTGCCATAACAACAGTGGCTTGCTGATGGACACTGACAGACTGGCTATGATGCAGGAAATCACTAGTAGCTTGGCCCCAGCCTTGCCAACAGGGCAGACTCAATGGCTTCCGCTCATTGGTGAACCTGTTTAGTAATGTTCTCACTTTTCCTCAGCCGCCCCCCCTCATCCGCTCCTTTCACAATGCCTGGAAGTTGCCGAGACCCACATCTCCCTCACTGTTTTCTTAAATATTGTTTTTCTTTTTCTTTTTCCACAAGGACACAATTGATGCAGCCTCCATCCAAACAAATAAAGAAGGGACACACACACACACACACACACGCACCCAACACCCCTCACAAACACTCTGCTTCCGACTCACATTTTCAAAGGATTTATAACCAAATATGGTCATGTCATGTCAGATTTGAATTACATGCGCCGATTCAATCGCATGCATACAGTAAGTTGTAATTTCTGTATTTTGTGAATAGTTTATCAATTATCATACAGAAATATAAAAAACAGCCACAGAGTACAGTCAAACACTTAGTCCAAAAGGGATAGCACCAAAAGGTCCTTGCCTTTTTGGTCTTGTTTCCATTTAGGCCCTATACAACCAATTAATAGACAACTGTTACAACTGAGTCTAAGAGCAACAATTGAAATATGAATAAAATCAAACAACCCATAACCTATTTATCAGTGAATATTCACAGAGCTACCTGATGCCATTCTCATTGTTTCCGCACAAGGGTTACCATGTATTTCAAAAGTATGTCATACTCGGAACAACACAATATCTAGGAACCCATTCTGAATCTGTCTTAAGAGATTTGGAACAACATGCTCCTGTTCACTCAATTGCCTGCCTGCATGAAACACTTTGATGCGGTGTGCCTCGCCTGTGTGAACCACTTTGATGTGAGCGGAATACAGTTCATGATGCAGTTTTGCAGTCCCTATATTAACTGTCTTGTGCCCGGGTTTTCTGTGAACCCAAGGCTACACTGATGATGAGGTAACTTTCCGCTTGTTCTTTTTTTCCTTTTTTTAAAGTTATGAGAGACCCCTGAACCCTCTGTTTCACCTCCCTCATCTCCTGCTTGGTTTATTATTGACGGATGTCCTGCGCGGGTGGTTTTATCCATGTTTCTGTGCAGCCTCGCAGGATGCATACAGAGAGGTGTGCGTGTGTGCATGTGTGCGTGCGTGCGTGCGTGCATGTGTGTGTGTGAGTGAGTGAGAGAGAGTTCCTGCACATCTGTCCACTACATTTCTAGCAGTCATGGAGGGAGGGAGGCAGGGGGGGGTTGTTTTTCAGTACCAGTAGAAGGTGTCTCCCATCAAGCCCTATCAATTTTTCCCCCCACACTTTTTGTTTCCTTCCTGTCTGTCCCCATTGCACGTCCCCGTCCTATAACGGGCAGCAAGCCAGAAGGTTCCGGTGACTTGTTATGGAGCGCTCATTAATCCATGTTCACCTGAATCTGTCACCTCAGCAAAAGCACCGTTTTAATGTGCTTTCAAATACAACTGTGTATATTATGTTTAATGTTTTTTTTTAATTGAGATGATGGTTTTCTTGGAAAACATTAGATTTTATTTTATATATATATATATATATATATATATATTTAAACTTGTAAGATTGCCTGACAATTACTGTAATTCATTCTAAAGAGCCCCTCAAATCCTATATGGCAAGTCTCCAATTTTGGTTTATAATTTGTTTATCCAGCAAGTTGGTAGCCTGCTCACTTCCTCTCATCCAGTTTCCTATGTCCTGGAGAGGGGAGATGCGTAGTAGGATAGCGGAAGGTAGGTAGATGGGGGAAACTCTGATTTGGATCATCTTACTCCTAGAGATAGCCAGGCACGTACATACCTCCCCAGGGTTTACCATATATATTTTTTCAAGGCGGCCTGAAAACACGCATTGCTTTCCTGCCATTACTTTTGCACAGACCTACTGGGTTAGACAAACTAATAGCCCACTAAAAATACTTGGAGCCGAGGGTCTGGGCTTGGGCCTTTTCCTGCGTTGCTTCCAGGGTGCGCGTGGGCCGTTGAGGAAAGAGGAAACGAGCATTGGTTGTGTGAGGCTTCCTGCACAACGTTATAAAGAGTCCCCTCCCTTTGGTCCACCACTGACACTCTTTACTCGGAGGTGGTGGAGCCAGTGAAGCAAGCATAACCAGAGGCATCTTAGATTGCAGACTGATCACTGAGCCAAGGGGTTTGACGTCAGTGTGGTGAACGTTAATCTCGTCCCTGCTGGTCGGGGTGAGTTGGAAGTGGTTTCTCAATCCATTTTACCCCCCATGATGTTTCTTGTGGCTGTTGATACAGCTGCTTGCTTGGATTATGGATTTTGTTTTCCCTCATGGAAATATGAGTTATCTTTTTTATCTGCTGATTTAGCCTTAGAAGGTTTTGACCTGGAGTTGAATCATGTAAAAAATAAGGAGTTTAATAAGGAGCCATTTAGAGAGCTTCCTTATAACTGTAATTCTTTGTTTGTTTAGATTTATTTATGCTTCATTAGATAGCAGAGAAACAGGAAAACAAATGCAGAGAGAAGGGAGACATGCAAGACATGGCGGGAGTAGTATTAAAGATGTGACTCGCATGAGCATGTGGTCCATGCAACTGGCTGAGCCACCAGGCACCGCGAAAATTGTTTTAACCCAAGGAATGTTCTTCTTAAGAGTGCAATTTACAGCTTAAGTACAGCTTCGGAAATAAGGTTTCAGTTGGAGGTTGAATTACACCAGCATGGGTTATTTCTGTCTTTTATTTTTTTTACTTTTGGAAATTATTACCATGCCACATTCCTTCTTGGCATTATGTAGTAAGTGTGATTTTGTGCTTATTAATGAAAGTCAACATACATACATACATACTAAAGAAGCATTTGCTGATGTCTGCCTTTCCTTACTCCCACAGGTACGAGTAGGGAGCTGGTCTCACCTAACAGATGTGTCTGGGACACTCCAGTCTATTTATTCAGTCAGTTTGACACAGGTAAGTCCACTTCAGACAGGGAAATCTAAACCTTACCAAATCTTTACACCCAATGTGTATTACAGTCATTTTATTCATTTTGATTGATGCTCTGTAAGGGTTTAAGGGGATGTTTTATCTACTTGTACCACTGTTAAGCATGCGATTACCTGCAATAACTCCCAACCCCTATCTCTATCAGCCATTCAGCAACTAATTGGTGATGGAGGTGGTGGAAGGATACAGGGTCAACGGCCGCGGTGAACCGAGGACCGAGACCACAGCGGAGGGATACGTGAAGGAGTTCACGCGGCATTCTGATGATGTCCTGCAGAACCTGGACGAGTTGCGTCACCGGAACATTCTGACCGATGCCACCCTGGAGGTCGGCAGTGTTCGCCTGCGGGCACACTGTGCCGTGCTCGTTGCATGCAGGTTGGTGCACTGCACGCGGGGTCACATCTTTGTTCCTCCCGGACTCATCCCTTTGTCTTTGTCTTAACTTTATAACGTTTTTGGTTTCATTTCTTGAAATCGACCTATCCCCTAACATTGTGTTGTTCATCACCTTTTTCCTCCCGGTCTTTGTCCTTTATTATCCCGCAGGGAAAAATCAGTCGCAGCAGTTAAGGTTACAACATATATGTAAGAATAAGAAAAGGAAAAAGTACTGTAGTACTAGAAACAAGGCAGAAAAACAATGACATCTGGGGATATTGGTCCCACTCTTCATGCCTCCTTCCCTCTCTACAAACTCCTGGCTTATGTATGGATGACTACTCTACACACACGCTCATCTCCTTCTCTTTTCTCCCCTCCCCACACACACAGCGGCTTCTTCTACTCTCTCTACACACGTCGCGTGTTGCTCCAGGGGCGCGACGGGCCGGAGCAGCTCATGACCGTGTTCCTGCCCAGCACCTTGGACCCATCCAGCGTGTCCCTGCTGTTGGACTTCATGTACACATCACGCCTGCCTCTGACACCACACAGCGCCCCCGGGGTCCTCAATGCCGCGGCCTACCTGCAGATGGACCACGTGGCCGATGCCTGCCGGGCCTTCATGCTGTTGCACAGGTCAATCCACAATCCACTTCAAATATCCTGCAGAGACATTTTGTCGAGGAAACTAGGAAGATGCTTCGGTATCTTCCTCATTCCGGCCTACAAAAAAATACATCCTTCTTGGACCACTCTGTTGGACAGGATTAGTTGACACGGTCACCCATTTGGGATACGAAAGCTTGGAAGATGCTATTATGTGGGTGACCAGGGCATACCTTGACCTGGCTGGAAGCCAATATAGTATTATTAAAATGTTATTGAGTGCATCTTGGTTTGTGACATGATGGGACATTAACCGTTTATTTTGTTCTACAGGGAGAGGGTGAGTGTTGTGCGTCCTCATTTGGAGCTGGACTCCAGTGTATCTGTAGCCTCTGTTGCTCCCCAGTTTGGGGACATGTCTAATCCAGCTCGTCAGCCAGTACTCCCAGTCCCTCTGCAGCCAACAGCTAAATCTGCCAGGTGAGAAGAACGGACTTGTGCAACACGCACTGTGTGTGTGTGTGTGTGTGTGTGTGTGTGTGTGTGTGTGTGTGTGTGTGTGTGTGTGTGTGTGTGTGTGCCTGCAGAATGCCAAGAGTGTTTCTGCGGGTGTCGTTTGTTTGTGTCTGCCTTTGTCTATTGACAAGTTTGGCTCATTACCCCGCTTCCTTTGTTTCTCCGCCAGGGTCCCAAGGGAGGGTGGGGCCTCTCTAAAGCCAGGGGCTTTCCCGACCTGTGAGCCCAGGTCACCGGTGCTGAAACAACAGCCCGAGTCGCCCCTCTTGGGCAGTCCCACCCCATCACCAGACAGCCCCAGTCGCTCCAGCTGTCAGCCCAACTCCCCTTCTGAGTCAAACACCTGCAGTCTCACCAACCAACTCATGGTACGACTGCATCAACACAGAACAACACACTCAATTCAATTCAATTCAAAGGGCTTTATTGGCATGAGAAAACATATGTTTACATTGCCAAAGCAGAAAGAACAATACAACAATACAGCAATACAATCAAAACGAAAATGATGTACATTTGAAGGTCAGAATCTTCAATAGATCAAATTCTATGTACCAAGGTCACCCGATGCAGGTATAGTGCAGGAATATACACAATGTCTTTAGGGTGGTTGTGTTCCATTTGATATCCTTCTCCTATCACAGCAACTCACAAATCTTGCTGCAGTGTTTGCACATTGTTGTACTTCGCCCAGCAGATATGGGAGTTTTTTGTCATTGGTCATGTTTTCAAAATCTCGGTGTGTGGTTGTAATCTGTGGGAAGTATGTGTCTCTGATGTCTTGGTACAATGGACATTGGACAGATGGTCAGTCTTGAAATGACCATTCTACTATAATTGTGATTGTTTTCAAAAGGTACTAGAAAACAAACTGTGCTCCAATATGGGCCTATTGGATATAGACATTTTGTCAAATGGGCTAGGATTATCATCAGGCATCCTGATAAATGTTGTTTTAGAATAAAAAAGCTTGTTACTCTGATGTAACCAATGTGGTTTTCTTTGTCCATCCAGAGTGACGCCAAACCAACTCCAGACCCCAAGGCCTGCAACTGGAAAAAATACAAGTACATCGTGCTAAACCCTCTCTGTGCTGTTGCCACGGTGAAGGAGGAGGAGCCAGAAGAACAGCAAAGTGGCACACCCACTTCTGACAGAACAGACATGATGACCCCCAAAGAGCCAAGAGAGGCGTGGTCTGGAGAAGTGCCTGGTCAGATTGATAGGTACGTTTGTGAAAACAGTAGTAGAGAAATAAATTATGAATGGATGAGAAATGACAATGTAAACAATAATATATCAGTATACAGATATTAACTTGCAGGCCACATTAAGTGATGGTGGGGTGCGCCAGTTGCCCACTATGATCTAATTAAAAGGAGGGCGATTCTCTTTCAGACAGGGGCGGGCCTCCTGCTACGAGGGTTCTGGCCGAGCCCCTCCCCTGGGGCCACCCTGCTCTGTGGACCACCAAGTAGAATCTCCCGTGCACGTGCACGGAACAGGTGAGCACAAATCAAACCTCTGTCTTATAGCCTTTACTTCACATACCCTCAAAAGGATTCACTTTAAGAGATATTCCACTTCCCATATTGTACAGTAATACATCTTGATTGATTGCCATTAATGTTTTCTCTTTCCTCAGTTTCGCCTCGTGTCATTTTTCCAAGAGACCCCACTGAACCAGAAGCAGCCCAACACAGCCAACATATTGTCAAGTGTGAGAATTACTGTGTGCCATTCTGTTACTCTGGCAATCTCGGTGGAACCAAGACTGTCTGTGCAGGTGAGGCAGTACGCTTACCCTTTCAATCAGTAGTAACAGTAGTAGTTTTTTGGTTTATTACTATATACTATATTACTAAACATGCACATTACAAAACAATATGCCAGGTTACGGCTGCCAGATTCGTATTTGATTGTAAAGGTCACGTGAATTCATATTTAATATCATGGTGTCTTCTACAGACCGGTCTGGCCCCTAGCACTGGGTGGGTGTTTTGCAGAAACCAAAAAGTGGAAGTCTGAGCCAATCTTCATCTGCGCTCAGGCGCTGATTGGCTCTTCCACTTTTTGGTTTCTGCACAAAAAGCGCTTGGGGGGGGGGCAGACTAGTTCACAGAAAACACATGATAATGTGAATTCACACGATGGAATTCTGGCGGATAGTATGGTATAACAGGCTAATGTTTCACTGAAGTAGCAGATCAGTTTTAGATGATGTATGCTGTGAGCTAATAGTTGGTAATCACCTTCACCCTGACAGGTGACAAGCCATACCGCTGTAATGTGTGTGGTGCTCAGTTTAATCGGCCTGCCAACCTGAAGACTCATTCTCGCATCCACTCTGGAGAGAAACCGTACCGCTGTGACACCTGCGGCGCACGATTTGTTCAGGTGAGGTCAAGACCTGCTTAAAAGCAGTTGTATAGTCATTAAGTACAGTTACTTAAGTGCTAGTCTCTTTAGTCGAGACAGACTAAAGAGGGCGCTGACTTTGTTTTGCCAATATTGCCAATCAATCAATGCTTTTTTTTAGGTGTTTTTTTTTTACTTTACTGGAGTATTTCCAATTTTCTAGGTAAATATTGTACTGTCACTCCACTAAAAGTACTTGAAAACTTTAGTTACTAGTTACTTTTTAGATTTAGATAATTCTTTTTTACAAAATAATAATACAGTAATCACTTCAGCCCTATATACATTTTGGCCATTTGAAAATAGCCAATCGGCATGTGTGTGCCGCGTGCATGTGTGTTCCACCTGGTCTTATATAGTTAGAGAAAGTTAGCGAAATGTGTGGCAAATCTGCAAAACAAATGCTTACCACTAGCTTTCTTTTATGAAGATGCCTACTATCACCTCTCAATTTGTTTCAACCTAGCCTTTAATTTCGTCAGCGCAAAAATTGAAAGCTTGGGGGAACGCATTGGCCACTCTGGTCTTGAAGTGGGAGTCAACCCTTCCGGGTGGGCGTTGCTCCACATTATTTGACATAGCGCTGCAATAGGGGGGGGGAGAGGAGCTAGGGGGTGAAGGACAGATTGGGGAGATCCAATCAGTGCGCAAATCTCAGCCGCGACCCGCCCCTCTAGACCAGAAACCTAACATGTTAGCTCAGGCTAGTTCCAACCCAACTTCCTTGGGAAACTTTGTGATATAAGGCAAAACATTAATTATGCTTTAAGTAGCATGTGACGTGTCAAGCTAGGGGGGTTTCATGATTCTGAATCTATTAGCATTAGTTTTGCACGAAAAACACTCATCGGGCTAAATTCTGCTTTAGCCAATTGCCCAAATGTGCCCAAATGTGCTGACCGTTTTTAGCCATAGGAGTGTTTTTCAAAACGAATGCTTGCAATTGATTCAGAATCATGAAAACCCCCTAGTTTGACATGTCACATGCTACTTAAAGCATAATGACATTTAGAAAAACGTGCCTTATATAGGTTGTTAATGGTACCCCAACCTTTTCAGCAGCTGTCACAAAGTTTCCCATTAAAGGGAGTTGAGTTGGAACAAATTGAGAGGTGACAATGTAACGTGACATACACCTTTATGAACACATTTGTGAAGAAAGCTAGTGGTAAGCATATATATATATATATATATATATTTCTCTTTTTTATTTATTTTTGATTTGCCACACATTTCGCTAACTTTCCCTAACTAATATGTCAGCCTAATGAGCCTATATCCGTTGTGTCCAGGTTGCGCACCTCAGAGCCCACGTTCTGATCCATACCGGGGAGAAGCCGTATCCCTGCCAGGTCTGTGGAACACGCTTCCGTCACCTGCAGACGTTGAAGAGCCACCTGCGCATTCACACCGGAGAGAAGCCCTACTCGGTGAGTGAGACGTGTCTGTTGCTGCCTGTCAGTGGTGGAAAGTTACATTGTAGATCGGCAATTTCCAATGGCTGAAACATTTTGAACTCTTTAAATGGGACATTCTGCAAAATGAGTATTTTCCACTTTCGGTACTTTAAGTACATTTTGATACCAATACTTTAGTACTTTTACTAAAGTAAATTTTGATTACCGGACTTGTGTAACGGAGTATTTCTACATTGCAGTATTGATACTTTTACTTAAGTAACAAATGTGAGTAGGCAGACAGATGCCATGCCTTAAAACAACCCTATACACTTAGTAGACCATGACCCCCAGCCAGGGGTCATGACCTATAAGGCTCTATACTGTAGGTCAGCTATAGTATTTCCCTCTAATGCAAATCTATTTGCCGAAAATCAATCTGGGAACCCATCGGCAAAAATAAACTATCTACAAACTCTCAGTGTACCCAGATAGTAGCGTCAAGAGCCGGCAAGATGCCGTCTAGAGCAGGTGTCTCTTCCGGGATTTTAAAAAGCTGTTGGCGCGCGATTCATTTCCATCCACCAGCTGTTTAAAAACCAGGAAGAGACGCTCTAGGCGGCATCTTGCCGCCTCTTGACGCTACTGTCTGAGTACACTGTCACACAACACATTGCATTGTCAGCTTGTAGATCTGCAATTTTTACAGAATGTTTGCCCCCCCAGAATAGGTTATAGTGATATACTGTAATACATACTGCACCATGCACAATGTTTTATTTGCTAAATGGCTTGCGTTGTGCAATAAAATACAACAGCACAAGTGCTGACATCAAACAGCACACTGTGTGATGTTGGCCAGATCGTCTAACCATCATCATCCCTGTTTTCCTCAGTGTGATAATTGTGACATACACTTTAACCATCATCATCCCTGTTTTCCTCAGTGTGATAATTGTGACATACACTTTAACCATCATCATCCCTGTTTTCCTCAGTGTGATAAGTGTGACATACACTTTCGCCACAAGAGCCAGCTGCGCCTCCACCTGCGACAGAAGCACGGGGCCATCACCAATACCAAGATCCGCTACAAGGTCCTGGCCGAGCCCTACCAGTCCATTCTGCAGGCTTGCTGAAGAGCCTCATGCCTATTACAGTGGATCCTGATCACTGGATCATTATTGTAAAATGGCTTGAATTTGGTAGCTGGCTGAATCTCTGACAGAATGTGAAATCAATCTATGGGTCGGGGCGGTACACATGGCTTTACTGTTTCATGTCGTCCTATTATTTCGGAGGCACCTAAATATACATCAGGTGGGGTTGTGTACTGATCCCGGGTTTAAGCAATACTAGCAAATATAATGAGTTATTACATCATCCTTGCTGAACTTAGGATGGCTGTGATTTACAAAAACGTTCACCCACTATAGCTGCATAGCGCTTTTTGCATCATCCTTTGACAAAAGATGACGCAAAGACAGCTATGCTTTGTTTAGCGGCTAAAGCATCTGGAGTCTAAATTAACATTTTGACACTTTCAGAGTTAAATTAACACACAATTATATAAACTGGCTATATTGTCAGAGATATGGGGCCTGGTAGCATAGCGTCACTACACAGTAAAACCCTGAGTATTAATTTAACCTCAGAGTTAAATTAACACTGGGTTTTTGGCGCATGTGTGATGGCAAGGTATGGAGCTTAGTGACCAAACATTAGCAGTGGAGATGGTTTGGCGGTGTCCTATGAAGCTATTATTGAAGAATGTGTTACTGAGGGTGAGTGAGGAGAGAGACAGAAGGGAATGGGGTGATGATGAGAAGATGAGAAGGCAAAGATATGTAGGCTACAGTGGAGAAATGAAGGTGAGGGCAAGGTGAAGAATTAACCAGAGGGATAAAGTAAAGTTATTGAGAGAGTGGTGTTGAGGTGATGGATAGAGCAAGTGAATTAAGTAAGAATTTTTGTTTTGTTGAAATCTCCATTTTCATCATGATACAGTATACTGTAGCAAAGTCTTGTGGCTGATGAGGTTTGGATTTGTCATCTTAAAATGTAATTCAACTAATATCATTAAAATGTAAGGCCTGGGGCCTGAATGGTATTTGACATGTATGTCAAATGAAGCAGTAATGTTATGGAGTATTTTTCTATTATAAGATATTTAAAAGGAAGAAAATGATTGTTTGTTGTTGGTATTAGTGTTTAATGATAATTATATTTTCTAGTCCAAGCAGGCAAAGGACTTTGTTGTCTTGTGCAGTATAAAGTATGGAATATGAATATGTAATAATGTTTAAAGAAACAAAACATTTGATAAGTGTGTAATGGGTTCTTTTGCTGGACAAAGACAAACTGGTTTTCTACAAATTAAATCTTTTTATATCAATTGGTATGTTTGTGTCATATTCAATCTTTTTGATATTCAGTGCCCCATCATGCTCATTATATTTGGTTGTGTGCTGAATTTTACAGGATTTGTAAATGTTGAAATACACGTAGATGTCCCCAAAAGAGGCAGGAGGATGAATTGAATAGTTTTTGTCTGTCTAGGTCTCCAAAGGGGTGTGTGTGTGTGTGTGTGTGTGTGTGTGTGTGTGTGTGTGAAAGAACACGTAATCGTAATGTTCTTGAAGCAGTGAACTAGCTTTTCTCCTTCCCGCCTTCAATTCCTTGCCTTCAGACTTCCTTCCTCTCCTTAATTTGCTCTTTTGACCCATGAATCATGTCTTCAGCAAAGTGAAAAGAGCCTGTTACGTTTTGTTTTATTTGGTTTTGTTTTTCTGGGTGTTGGTGTGGAAACAATGAAGACCAGGGCACCTGTTTCCGGTGGGATCCTAATACATGGTGCACACACACTGTCACTGCTCCAGCTATGCTCCTGCTGGTGCTTCCTGAGAGTGATGGGAGGTCCTGGGGCGGGGGGGGGGGGGGGGGTGTTCGGGGATCCAGACCCCTGTTGAACTCTCTCACCCTCTGTCGTCTCTTCTTCCTGATCGGTGATGAGTTGTGGCTGCTTGAGTTTATTGTCTAGGCTCGGCAGACAAACGTTGGAAGTGAGAGGGACTTTCCAACCCTCAGCCTCTCCACAACCTTCCTATCCATCTGGTACAACAAAGTCATCTCCATGGTATGATTTATAGGATTATGGCAATTGTCGTATTTTCCTAACAAACCCTGACTGGACAAAGAGCACATTACGCACAGTGGGCTATATTGTATATTAATTGTATAGGTGTCTCCCTGTCTCTCCTAGACTGACACTTGGCCTGAATTTAAATTTCCTTGCCAGGCTACTAGGCTAGCTATTCAGGGGCTGGAGCCAGGCTGTCTCTCTCCAGCTCTTTGATAAACAGAAAATCACACTTGAGTGAAGTGAGGGGCGAGTGAAGTGAGGGTTGCTCTAAACTTTCAGCCAATCAGAAAGGTGAAAGAAAGCGGAAAGTATCCATTTATCAGCTTCATTTTTATAGGCCTAGTGTTCCTGTTCCAGTTCCTTATTCTTTCGGTCATGACCCACTCTTCATGACCATAGGTCACGAATACAAGCGGACAAAATTAGTTTTCTCAGACGAGTGGCTGGCATCTCCCTTAGATATAGGGTGAGAAGTTCAATCACGCGAGAAAGACTCAGAGTAGAGTCGATGCTTCTTCGCCTGCAAAGGAGCCAGCTTAGGTGGTCAATATGCCTCTCGAGCGTCTCCCTAGGGAGGTCCTTGAGGCACATCCCACTGGGAGGAGACCCTGGGGCAGACCAAGGCGCAGTTGGAGGGATTACATCGACTCACTGGCCTTAGAACGCCTCGGGATCCCCCAGGAGGAAGTTACTAATGTTGCTCTGGAGAGGGAAGTCTGGACTCTCTGGTGGAGCTGTTGCCCCCGTGACCCGTCTACGAATAAGTGGTTGAAGATGGATGGATGGTAAATGGTGCATTTATATAGCGCCTTTATCCAAGGCGCTTTACATAGAATGTGCATTACATTCACCCATTCACATACACATTCATACACAGATGGCGGCGGAAACCATGCAAGGCACCAACCAGCACATCAGGAGCAATTAGGGGTTCAGTGTCAAGGACAAGGACAAGGACACTTTGACACTAAAAGGTCACATTCACACCAGAGAGCTTTCCTGCGATTAAAACGAATCATGCTGCGCATTTTCAGAAAGTGCACTTCGTTTGGCAGGTGTGAAGGCTCATTCGAATCCTAATGCGTATCAAAGAACCGCATTTTACTCCGAGCTAAAACGGGGGTTTCGCTTTGCTTCCAATCGCACTTGATTACGATTCGGTACAGGTGTGAATGCAATCCGCAGTAAATAAAGGAAATGAAGCAAACAATGTGGCGGGTGAGGATCTGAACACAGTTGGAGACGGAGAAGGCATATTTTACGCAGCGCAAAGATGTCCCGTTACCGTGGATAGACGTGGTCGAATGAGGAGACTGAAGCCCTGCTCGAAATGAGGACGTGTACATTAATCAATTGCTTAAGAAAACACATAACAAAACACATAACCACTGTGTAGGCTAGTTTATGAATGAATGGAACACATTGATAAAGGTCCCCCCTGCTGCGTTTCCAATTGCTGCGAATGACAGTGTGAAGGCAAACCGCAGCAAATTAAATATGCAAGAATCCCAAATTCTCCGCCCATACGCATTGAGTCTACCGAAGTATTAGGTGAGAATGTGACCTAACTCTGGGGGAGCCCGGGTTCGTACTGGCAACCTTGTGGTTACCATCCAGCCACTCTTCCCCTGAGCCACCACCCCATCCCCATGGATGGATGGATAGTGTTCCAGTTCCAATTTTGTCTGCTCATTTATTTGTATCATAACTTCCACTTGTACTTGTTTTGATGAAATTGGCATAATAACCCGAACATGCATTAGCTGGAGAGACATGGAAACTCCTATTAGTGAACAAACACTATATCAATGAGTACTATCAGAATATAGAGCTATTATCATTTTAATCACTTAAACTTATTTTTTGGTTGATACCATTTTTTAGGGGAGAGCTTAGCCAGAGCTCTTAGTTGATCCCTTTGAACTGAGTTGATTGAGCCATGAAAGTGTCAAACTTGTTCTGTGCTTGTGTTATGTCAGAGGGAGGGGGGGGACAGGGAGTGTGTTTGTACTGTTGTGTAACATACACAGACCTCACCTGCCTAGTGTCCCTTAGTTTAAACCGTTACATCTGACTATAGTACATCTCTAGTCTATAATAGTAATAATACATTATAGTTATTATCAGGCTATGATGACTTTTCTCTGATGTCCCTCCCTCTCTCGCTTCTCTTTTGATCTGCCTCCCTCTAGCGTCCGCTAGATACACAACAGGAAGCGCTTTGCTGTTTTGCAGTTTGTGAACGGTTTTTGGCTGTGTGATAAAAATAAAATAAATAAATAAAATAAAATCACTGTCGATTCCATTCCAATACCAGAACTAATAATTGTGTATTATGCCGTGAACCTTCTCCTCACCTCATCTTCAGGAACGTCGCAGACTATTCTCGAAGAACTGATGTTCTACTTGCAGGTCTCTCGGTTTTTCTAGAGACAGTCGAGTTCGGAATATTAATTAATATAAATTAATTTACCTCCACCGTATACACACAAGTAACGGCCAGTATATATATTTATAAAGGCTAAGGTGTCAGTGTCTATCTAAATGTAGCCTATCTAAATTTAACACAAAGTAGGAAAAGCCCACTGCCATGTCAGTCGGGTGGCCAGACAATTCAAAAGGGAAATATATCGCACAGCATAATGGTACAAGTAGGCTACTGTTGTAGGCTACTACACAGCACTGTGACAGGCTGACAGCAGATGTTTTAGGTTGGTAATCGGGTCACTTTGCAGGCTGTCGATCCGGTCTATGTCTGGAGCGGATACGTCTAGTGAGCTAATCTAGGCAGGAAGTTCTAAATTAGCTCAAAAGACGGAGCCGCTTTCATGTATGTCAGGTGCGTGAAAACTACCGGATATAGAAGGCGGGCCTTTAGACCGGATTGAGCAGGGTATTTCAGAATACCCTGAAATACCGGCGAGTAAACCGGCGAGGCTTAATTCGTTCGTTGTTTTGGATGAACTGGGGGGCTGGGCCATATGTCTATGGGCTGGGCCACCAGGGCACGTGGTGCTCGGCGTGATTGGATGTAGCAGTTACATATTGTCCCATTCGTCAGTCTATCCTTTTCCCCAAAAGAACAGATCTACAAGCTATAACAGCGCGCCGCGCGTCGTTAGCTTGTAGGTCTGTTCTTTTTGTCAAGCGACACCGTCATAACACTGCATGGCTCAGGACCAGGAATCACATCAGCAGGGGGTTTGCTCCTCAGCTAGTGTCAGGAAGCTCGGTGTGACTGGTGGTGGACCTGGTGGTGATGTTGGATGAACACAACACGCTGTCTGGAGGAGGTATGGTAGAACATTCTATACAACCATGTTCTTTTACAGGGCTTAAGGTCAACTTCTGAGTTCTGACTATTGTTTGTTCGCTTAATTGGGTCTGCTATGTTATGGTGCGTTTAGTCTAGTAGGCTAGTCATCGACTCACTTAACCAGGTACCGTTAGAACAAAGTAAAGGTGCACTTTGACCAACTTTGACCGTGCTCACTGCTATTAGACGAGTTTGACCCCCCCCCCTGATCAGATCTGTTCTTTAACTACATAGAAGTGTCTATTTGTATGTCTCTAAATGTTTTGATGAATTGAACAATGTGGACCCTGTTGTAAACAAGTGTAATGCTTAATTGGGTCGTCCACTCACAGTTAACAGTCTTTGTATTGAGTTTGTGCTTAAAATGTGCTGTCAATTCTACAAACTGTTAATAAATATTTCAATCAATCAATCAATGGTACAGTTACCAGGGTAACTAGGCACATTATTAATAACATAGATTATTTTCACTTTATGGTGAATTAAACAATTGAATGTTGAATTGAATTGACTTGCCTGTTTTTGTGGATTTAAATGGGATAGAATGGTTTTTTAATGTGCAAGCATGTTTGTGCAGATGAGTGGTTATTTTGGGCTGTTAATCTTAGAACCCTATTGAACAGTGTTTGGGATATGAACCATTAATACAATAGGCTACTTATTGTAGCCTAGCCTTCATTGTGTGCATACAATTCCATAGTAGGTGGATATTATGAAATCAAATGGTTGAGCCATTTGGTGTGAGGTTGAACATTTGAACTCCAGCTTGTTTATCACGGCAGGGGTCTTTCAACAGACCAAAATATTTTCTACATGCCCTGGCCGAGCAAAATGTAACCCTTTACTACAGTACGTTGTCCTCATATATGAAATTCTGTTATTATGCATCTTTAGGATCACATAAATCTGGTGTTCTTGGATACTGTGCTCCTCTGCTTTAGCAGGTGGGTACACACACACACACACACACACACACACACACACACACACACACACACACACACACACACACACACACACACACACACACAGAATGCACAGAATCTTATGTACACGTACATTCTACAGTACGCTCTCCCTACACACTTGCTGTCAAACTTTTATTCAGTGTGCTTTCAGTCAAAGGCTTGCATGACGTGCCATTATTTATTTCAGTAGTACTAATGGTTGAGCTTAGTATTTAATTTGCTAAACAGAGATGGGGAGACACCTTTTACTGAACAAGCAATGCTTACGATCAGAATATACAGTTTATCACAACTGTAATAATAGTATGCTTGTACTTCCTCTCCCAGTGTAAATTCTTCCGCCCCTCCTTCAACACACATCGCTCCAACGAACTGCAGCGGCCAAAGAGGCATCTATTGTTTTAATATCTATGGAACACGCAACTTGGACAGGGTTTAAAACATGTCATGCCGAACGCCAATCAGAGCCTCACTAAAGACATGCTTTGGTCAATGAGGAAGTATTTGGGTAATACTTAACAAGTGCTCGTCTCAACACGGGTCCTGTAAATGAGGAAATGACTACCATTTTACGATTTGGCCATGATGCATTTGGTGGTATATCTGTTCGAGTGTCCTCTGTGGATACTTTAACTGATATTATTGGACTTCTGGAAAATCAATTGTGTATTCATAGATAAATTAATACCAGACTTCCTGGGCAAAGGAAGAGGTAATGTAAAGCTCCTTTTTTTTTAACAGACATATTTTGTGGAGATTAATAATGTACATTTATTGAAGAGATGCCTTTTCTGATGTTTTAAACGACACCAGGCAGGGGATATTTGGACAGAGACTTTAACCAATTAAGGTGCCGTCACACCAAGTTTTAATTCTGCCAATGCATTACTTTTTTTGTGGAAATCAGCAAATGGCAACAACTACACCACCCGCCCGCACTATGTGTGCGGGCGGTGCTTATAGAAGCCTGCACGGCCAGGGTTTGTATGGAAATCAAGCGCTTCCCTTCCCTAGTTCAGCTACAGATATGCTGGATCACTGTAACGCACCTGGGAATGATATAAACTGATTTAAGGTGTAGATTATCATGAGATTTATTATGTGGTCTAATCAGAAACCTGCCAATCAGAATCAAGTATTGGGACTAACCATTTTTAGAACTAGGATTTTACTGTGCAGTGCCTGTCATTTTCACATACCTTGAACCTATCTCCCTCTCTTCTTCCCCCTAGCCATGACTAAGGCCAATCCCCAGCCAGAGATCCAGCGCGTGGAGCCACATGTTCCAGATGGGGGCTATGGCTGGGTGATGGTGGGGGCCATGTTTGTCAGCAACATGCTGGTGTTTGGTGTGATCCGCAGTTTGGGGGTTTTCTTCGTGGAGTTTGTGGAGTACTTTGAGGAGAGCGCCCAGGCCATCTCCTGGATCAGCTCCATAGGACTAGCAGCGGAGCAGATCTTCAGTGAGTCCATGTTGTATTTATGAATAAATAATTATTAACATCATTGAATGTCAGAAGACCCCTCTGGCCCCAGACAGGTTGGATCTTATAACTCTGTGTATGTGTGCGTGCGTGTGTGTTTTCCAGGCCCGCTGGGCACAGCACTGTGTAATGCGTATGGTGCCAGGCCAGTAGTAATGGCAGGGGGCTGCCTCACTGGACTGGGTCTCATACTGGCCTCACAGGCCAAATGCCTCACACACCTCTACCTCACTATGGGCGGCATTACAGGTAGAGCATATCTCTAAACAGAGACAATTATTTTTATTTTTCGTTTAGGTTTTATGACCTCAATTACACCCAAACAACCTGAACTTTTAACATTCAGTGGATTTTCTGTGTTCTGTGAAGCCTTTTGAACTGCAATGAAAACAGGCAAAACAGTGAAAATCTGCTGGCAAATTGTCATATACTCTTGCAGGCTCTTACATCACACTCAGAGCACTTGTCAGAGCTAGAAAACCACAGAAAATCTACTGAATGTTAAAAGTTCAGGTTTTTTGGGTGCACTTGAGCTCAGAAAACCTAAAAACAATCCCTTAGAAGATATACAATGATTATTTTGGTTTTGTTCCCCTTCCCCCATTGTGGTTCGGACCTCTGTGGCATGTTGCAGTAGATGGCGTTTGTATTGTGTCCCAGGTTAGCTGAGAGACACTGCTGGTGCTCATGCATCTGTTTTGGAAGTGTGCCCAGTCTGTTTACATTAAGTACCAGTAAGAACGCCCAAGGGAAGTTAATTATACAACGGTATAAGTTGACAACGGTAAAACACACCGTCGGAGCTCTGCGGTAGGTAGAACATCAACATGCCTGTGAGGTGACCTGTTCAAAATATAGACATGAATGAACAATGTCAGTCGGGATCAGGATGTATTTATTATTGAGAATTCCACTCTTCAAAGTCGGTGCTCGTAACCTCGTAAAGGCAGTGACGTCCCAGTGACAGGTTCTCTGTCTGCTGTCCCCCCTCTGCTCTGTTAACATTATGGGTAACTCATTCAAGTGGTAAATTAAATGAAATGTGAAATACATCCTCTATTGAGAAAACAACAATATACTTCATACATTTGGAAACATATTTTTATTCAAATCAATATAGTTCATTTCGTCCATATGATGTCCATATATGGTCATGCCTGGGGGTGACCGTCCAAACAACTGACTGACGGGAAATGCATTTCATAGTAAATACGACCTGTGGTTGCAACAATGTGCGATTTGGAAACGGTGATAACAACCAATTAGACAGTGTGCTTATCGACACGCAAGGCCATCGGCTCCTTGTGTGGGCACTCGCTCTCCTAGTGGCTCGCTCAGGTGTGGGCCTGCCTTGTTTTCAAGTGCCATAAAATGGAAAAGTGATTGAGGACTGGTTTGTGACGGGTGCTAAATGCATGTACACTCATCGGGATCACCTTCCTCCTCTCCTAGGTTTGGGCTGGGCCCTGGTGTTCACACCAATGATGGCCACAGTGATGCGCTGCTTCACACGCAGGCGCTCCCTGGCTTTGTCTCTGGGATTCACAGGCATCGGCATCTCCTGCTTCGCTTTCTCCCCCCTCTTCCAGCTGTTGGTGGACACATACAGCTGGCGGGGGTCTTTGCTCATCCTGGGTGGGCTCAGCCTCAACTTGGTGGCCTGCGGTGCACTTATCCGTCCCCAGGGAGGACAAATTAAGGTTGTGGTTAAGGTGGGACAAGTTGCTCTGCTTAACTGGTGGCTTAATCAGTTTGTTAATACATTTGGAGAAACCCCTTTATTCTTTTTAAATATTAAGCAACATGGCAGTGAAATGTGCTTAAAGAAAAGCTGACCTACTTACTGTATATCAGACAGGCTGATTAAATATTTATTTTTACTGCAATAATCTTAATAACAAACTGGAAGTTGATTTTCATACTACACTGAGCTGAAACCAGAGGCTTCTTTCAAAATGGAACCACATTCAAAGGTCCACACAAGGCACACATACCACATATGGTCCTTTTAAATTCAACAGGTTAATCAATTGGTGACAAACAGAGTTTGGATATAGACGATATCGGGTATAGAATAAAATGTCAGGTGTTTTGTGAAAATGTATTTCCAATATGTATCTCTCTCTCTCCCCTCATCTCCCTTCCAGGAAAAGACGGAGTCAAGATCTTCGTGTTCTGCCTTCCTGTGGCAAGTCTACTCCTACCTGGAGCTGTCGCTGATCTTCCAGAGGCCTTTCGTCACCTACTGTGTGGCCATCACTCTATTCAACGGCGGCTACTTCATTCCTTACATCCATCTGGTGGCCCACGCCCGCCAGGTGGGCTTCTCCGAGTACCAAGCTGCCTTCGTCATCTCTGCCACCGGCGTCACTGACATGGTTGGCCGTGTGCTGTCAGGCTGGTCCGCGGACCTGGGCCACATCCGTCTGATTCACTGGCTCACCCTCTGGACGAGCCTGACGGGCGTGTTTATTGTGATGCTGCCCGTGGCGACCCTGGGGGGTTCCTACGCCGGTTTGATGGTGTTCAGCCTGGCATATGGCTTCTGTGCCGGGGCTCTGACCCCCGTGATCTTCTCTGTGGTGCCCCAGCTTGTAGGCATGGATCGCATGGTGGGGGCTCTGGGGCTGGTGATGCTTATCGAAAGCATCGGAGCACTCCTGGGGGCTCCGCTGTCGGGTGAGTGCACATCTGACAACTGAGATCATAGTGCTAAGTTGGGGGTAGTAATATTTATTTTGTATTGTTGCATGTAGGTATACTGTCTGTGTGAGATCAAAGGAAGTTGAGTTGTAGTTTCTCCCTTTGTCAATACATTTATTTTTTATTATTTTGTGCCCATGCTCTTCAACTTCCTTTGATCTCAGTACACTTTGGGGCCGGCAGCACCTGTTTCCAAAGAACTGGGACGTGTGCACTACTCTTTGATTGTGATCAACATAACTGGTATATAAAATAAACAAACAAACACATTTTTTTAAAGTATCAAATAGCAAATAGCTTAACAATAAGTGAAGTACAAGAAGTTGAGCCCAGGTTATTGAGTCTTCTTGAATAGTACACAGCAAGGTAGGTCCTGGAAGCCAATGTACTCACTGTAAGTCTTTGCAGAATAGGTACATTTTTGGTGGCCCCAATAAACAATGCATCAATCCAAAAGTTGTGATAACCAAACGTAGAGCGGTTCGATGTCAAGGATAACCCTGTTCTGCTGCGCTGTCGATGATGAGCTGCTACTGTAGGGCATTTGAGGCTACGCATAGTTTAGTTAGACAGTGGTGGGATCACATGATACGTGGGCTATTGGTACTTCAGAAAAGGTCAACAGGGGAAGACCGTAAAACACTATGAGTGTTTTCTGCCATGATGACACTGCAGTCCATGTCGTGTCAGGTTAATGTGCAATCTTGAATGGGGGAGAAGAAGAAGATCATCTGTGGTGTACAGGATTATTAGAATAATACTTTCTTCAATGATTTTCTCACAGAACTGTAATGCGTATGTTGTTAGTAACTCTAACTCTGCACTTTCACTTCTGTTCAAACTGTCTGGGTTGAGACAGAGGGGAGAAAGCACAAGTTTCCTCAACCTGGCTATTCCAAACTCTCAGTGAGTTGCTTTAATACTTGGACTGTGCGGGATTAAATAATCGTAATCCCCATTTGACTGCCGTTGTTTTTCACTAACCTTTTGAAGAACCACCCAGCGATTGTCATTCCATTTCATGCAAATCCGCCTTAAAATAGTGTGTCCAAAACGATTCCACAGCAGCGGGGAACTGGGAGACACAGGCACTGCCATTATGGGCCATAAACTTTGCATTGCGCCTCCATTTCCCAGAAGCCCTGAGAAGCTTGTGTGACTGATTTTTTTCTCTCCACGTGATCAGGTCACGTGACGTATCCTAGAGAAACCATGTATCTCTTAGCGAATTAAACAATGAAAACAAAATTCAGGAATGTCTTGATCAACAGTCAAACTGTTTTAAGTAACTAAAAAGCATGGAGCAGACAGTCTATTTAATTACATAAAATGCTGTAGGTTTTAAAAAAGAACACAAAGAAATAAAAACCACAAGTGTCCTTCAGATACGTTTTATTCAAGTAGGCATGAGCCACTCTTTTAGCAGAGCCTTCTTCCTCAGCGTGATACGAAATACAGCACCGGTATGTCACCTGCCACCATGCATACTTGAATAAAAAGTACTTCAAGGACTTTGAGTGCTGGGCTGGCATTAGTCTGTTTTATTGAACTCTTCTGAGCTGTGTTTACATTCTTCCTAGTTTGTGCTAGTAACAAAACCACAAAGTGGCTTTATTGTACCAATGACATACAATAAAGCCACTTATTATGAAAGGTTAATGCAATGTGATAAGGGATTCGTCCTTTTTATGTCCATTAATGAATTCATTCCTGTGACCTGTGCCCTCCGCCATCACCACACAGCAAAGTCCAAATTTAACTGAATTAATTGGACTTTACTTAATTGTCAAGCAGAAGAAGTCTCTCCTGGCACTTGTATGTCCTCCTTCATTGGTTCTTTTTCATATAACAATGTCTCCACTCTGACTGGTTCTCCCCTCGCTTATCGTCTGTTTTCTTGTCTCTCTCTCTTCAAAGGATTCCTCAAGGACTATACAGGCAGCTACCTCGCCTCCCTCGTGCTCGCTGGTTCTTCCCTCGTTCTGGGAGCCCTGGTCCTCACAACTCTGCCACACTTCTTCTCCCGCACAGACCCTCCTCTGAAATGTTCCTCTGACAGCAAAAAGGAGGCTGAAAGCTCAGAATCTGGACTGATGGATAATCCTGACCCAAACCCGGATAAACTCGACCCTTTGGAGACAATTTGCTATTCGGAAACCCTGCCGAGCTTTGCTGAAACAGTCCCAGACCAGCATCACAGTTTGTGCTCCTAAACTAAAGCAGGAGAATTAATGTGAGTGGCTGAATGGTTTATGACCTACTAGTGAATGTAAGTGCATCAATACATACTGTAATCATGTTTGGGACCATATTGCTTGAGTCCAACAGATCCTTGTCACGGTACTTCAGTTGGGTCCTTGCATTAATGTGCACTAACTGTACAGTACATGCAACCGCCAGGGTTTAAAGGATACCAGCAATTCTTGGATGCCAGTAGCCATTACAACACCAGTCAGCAGGGTAATGGGTATTATTACAGAGAGGGTCCATCAAACTACGTTTTCTCTGTTCTCAGTCCTATTAAACAATATAGCTGAGAAAGGATGTAAAAAGAGTAGATGAGATGACATTCAAAACACAAGTCACTAGCTGGATTTGACTCCAGGATGATTTGGTGTGCGTGTGTCCACTATACTGTATGTGATGCATTGCACACACAAATTGGATGAGCCACCAGTGAGAATTCACTCTGCCTCCTATATTCAGAGCTTAAAATGAAAGGCGTAGGCCTTCATTATACGCAAATGTTGGGAGGGCCTTCAGGCTTCCTAGCACAGCCTTCGCTCAGCCTCACATCTTGGATCGTATGACGGTAAGAAATGTGTAACCTTTAGGGCTCACCTCACACTCCCTAAATGATCCCTTACATATCCTACAGTATGTACTCGGCAGGGGCATGTACTAGGCACTCATATCATGTGCACATAGCACGTCACTGCAGCCCTTCGTGCGCTTACTGTTGGCATGTATTGCTATGAAATTGTGCAATATAGCAATTCTGGTATTTCAGCATGAAGGTAATATGATCAGTAATATGATCTTTTTAATATGATTATATTACAGATCGCTTTCTTGTTAAAATCCAATCCACACACTCCACACACAGTTTTCACTCTTGTGGTTTCCCATCATTTTAAAAGGTAGAACATTTGAGGTCTATCTTTTCTGTATACCAAATGCATCCTTGCTATTTCTGGAAACTGACAGAGAGGGGACTACATGTTATTTCACATTGTCATATAGCCTGAGTGTTCTGTGCACTAAACAGTGGCTCACATTCAGAACCCTCTCATTTTTACATAATTAAATTCAGAACGACAATGACATACAGTACATGTTGCTGATAGCCGGGTGATCTTTCTTGGATTTAGCAGGAGTTGTGATCAGATTTGGACCATCGGTGGTCGGCTAGTCCAGTGTTCGGCACGGAACACGTTACTGACTCTTATGAAACATTATAGTACTTGGTGTGAATTTCTTTACTCCACCACATACAAAAAGGATGGGACCTGGACGGTATAGAATCCTTGGGGACTCCGGTCAATGAAGTGTATATACAGTATGGTTCAAGTGGATTACATGAACAATGTGTCTCTGATGGTGGAGAGACATCATTTACCTCTGGCTTTGTTTGACAAATGAATGAAGTAATGTTTTTCAAAGCACAGCAGTTGTCAACAGATGATGCTATAACTATTAACTACCTGGCTGACACGTTCATATTTCAATCAACGCCGAACCCCGACAGGGTGATGAAGGACCGTCACCCTGAAGGGTTTTATCGGTTCACTGTACATTATCCAGCTTATTACACAGCTAATTACAAACCAAACCAATGATTTAACCACTTGAATTGAATGGTCCATATCCTGTTTTCGTAATTATAGCCGATTTACAAGCTTGTCACATTGTGATATATCTTGTGGGATATTTTCTGCAAAAAGATTTAGGGTAGAGGGGGAAGGAGTGGACCAAGTACAGAACCTTGTGGTACTTAGGTTAGTGAAGTATTTAGAGTCTAAATGGTGTTAAGACAAAATAATATTTTGTCTTGGACGCATATTTGTTCAAAAAATATGTTTTTGCTATGAAGATTTGAAGATTATTGTCCATAGCAACATAAACATACATAGGCAGCTGCAGAATCATCTACTGTATTCAACAATTCTAATAGTCATAGATAAATTGTGTGTTTTTCATGTTTACCAATTTGTTTCTATCAAGTCACATTTTATATTGTTTTTGTTTCCTTTATACTTTTGCACTTTGAGAAACAATAGACCAAGGGTGTTACTGCATGCTGAATAGAGAATAGAGATACATACTGCATAGAGAAACCCATGGTGTGTTTGAGTCAAGTTCAAAGAGCATTAGGTTTGTAGGTTAGGTTCGTAGGAGTGCTATAACTGGGTCACTGTGACATGCCAAATCGTAATGGCCTGCTTCGTTCGGTCACAGTGGTCATTATGTAAAAATGTAACCCGAGAAACGAAATGCAGATGGTTGCTTATTTACAGAAGCGTTCTATTCCACTACTAAAGCATGTTTAAGGACATGTTCTTAGAAGTGGGGCATAACAGACAGTTTCTCTCATTTTTCCAGATCATATTTTTATCTTGAATAATTGTACATAACAGAATGCCATAATTAACAGAGAATGTAGTACTTCCAAAGCTGCATGCAAGTGCAGTACCCCTTCACTGATGCAACACTGCATTAGTGAGGTCAGGTATGATGTTTCTTCATAGGAGTCCCTTAGAGTTCTTCATGGACATTCCAAAAGCACTTCACATAACACTAACTAAGGAGGAGGTCAGGCAAGACACTCAAACTCAGCGTAGGCCATATTGGCCTATCGTACATGCAGACCATGCTTAGTGGAATAAATGGGCTGTGCAAGAAGCTGGATTTAGTGAAAATGCAGGAACCCTGGCCTTTGGTCACTGTAAACCTTAGCATGTGAGCCTTAATTCCCAGTGCTGGATAGTTGAAGTCTCTCCTGGCACACCAGTCCTCTGTCTATAAACATATCATATTCTCAAGAAAACACATCTCTGCTGTCCAACCAGTGTGATATGTTTAACACCTTCCTGATATCCCCAGGCACAGTCGGTGTGCAGTATGAAGCAGTGATGCAATGGAAGAGTTCAGTTTATGTTTTTCGCATGAACTATAATGATCATTGTTTTTTGCTTTGTTCAAGTCGAGAATGGTGAACAATAGCTATATTGTAATTTTGGGGTTATTTATTAACCTTTTATGATCTTGGCAACTTGTTTTTCATTATTGTCGTCAAGCAGGAAGACTTACTGATTATTTTCCACACTTTGCCTTGGCAAGCGTTCAAAGCCAGCAGTGTTATGGCTGGCAGTAAGGAGCCATACTATTGATAATGAGCTTCTCTGGGCTTTTTTTAAAATGGCATTATTCTGTAGGTTCCTTACGGCCGTGGTTTTCTGCTAGGTTCCCAAGAGAATAGCAGGGAAAATAGTTTAGGCAAGTACAATGTACCATTATTATTATGTACGCACTGATGGAATTGTATTGTGATTTAGCAAAAAGCTTCACATTTGAGGGTCACTGTATTGAAATCTTCAGTATTTTTACATTCATTAACATGAGAATCAAGACTTAATTATTGTATTTTGTTTTTGTACTGTTTTTGTACTACTCAAGACTTGAGTATTGCATTAAATTTGTATAAACCACACAACATTTGTCTACCCATAATCCAAGCCCAAAATCCCAACCTGCACCCAACGATAACTGATGATGATGATGATGATGATTTGTGTCCGTCTTAACTTGAATAAGATTTAATAACCATATAATATGATTGTTGTACTAATGGGAAAATGTTTTGAATACTGACTAAAACACTACGCTCACTGGAAATGTGTTTATATTGTGTTATTTCCAAGTGCTGTACATGAGCATTGATTGCTGACAGTAACACTAATGTTACATCAAAAGTGTTAGACAGCCAATCTGATATTGTGAAGAAAATACCTTTTTATTTACATCAAGGACATGAGACTGGATATGGTGTTGTGCTCCTTTCTCTCTCTTTAGTACTTTTCAACTGATTTGGGTCAGGGTGCACTTCGAGGTAAAAAACAATCCTAATAGATTATGCGCATGCATGAAGTGAATGGCAAATCAAGTAGCAAAGTGAGTGACAAAGTCAGTTTAACGTCGTTTTAACATAATTTAATGCAGTCAGATAGGACTTTTCTGTTTATATGTATGGGTTGTCAAGGCCAGAAAGTAGTTTTTGCCACTTAGTAAATGTTCCCACATAACTTCCTTGTATGAGGATGATGTCAAGTGCATACCCTCTATAGCTAACACTCTTAAGATCTGCTGCAATATTATTAAACTTATTGACAGGGGAGGTTTTCATAATATAAGTAATTTTTTTAATGAAACGCTATATAGTCTTCAACTGTGTTTCAAGGACAACAGATATAAGGAGTTGTGGGAAAAGGACTTGGATGTTGAACTCGATACCGAGATGTAGTCAGATTGCCTTTGAATCTGCTAGGAAAATATTGTCATGTAATGGAGTCACAGAGAGCCAGTGCATGGTATTTCACAGTACCCCTTACTTTCTAAACAGAATTGGACCTCATTTGTCACTCTTAGGCTATGTGCGAAGTGTAAAAATCCTGGAAAACATTACTAAGGAGCATATCTCAATTTTCCACACCACTAAAGAGAGAACTAGGTTGTTCCTCTTGGATTTACTTATGGGACAGTTGTCTTTATCCACTTGTTAGCGACGTGATTCATCCAATTCCAGTGGATCAGGGAGAAACCTTCAGTCACAGGTTAGAAAACATTTAAGGTTTTATTTAAAATGTATAATAATCCTTTCCTTGATCATCTCCCTGGTGATTGTACTGCAGAAAGGGCACTTCCACCACTGTTTTTCATAAATTAGTAATTACGGTAGTCATGCTTGTCTTAATTTGTGTGTGTGTGTGTGTGTGTGTGTGTGTGTGTGTGTGTGTGAGATATGTTTGTAATACAACCCATGTAGTCAATTATTTTCCTTTTTGTTTTGACATTATCTAATTATTTTAGAAGGAGCTGTAGGTGCATTATTATTATGGTAACACTTTATAAACTCATGTCTATAATGCATAAACTGCTATAAACATACATGCAGAGTTATAAACAGATTATAAAATGTTATAGCACTAGTAGTAATAATTATTCATAATGCTTTATAACAGTAATCACAACCCATTATAAAACATTTTATAATAATGTCACAACTTTTTCCTCTATGTATCTCATAGGTGAAAATATCTATAAAATATTGGAGGGGAAAAAAAGAAAGGGAGATACAGTATAGCCTACTCTATGCAAAAACTAATATAATGGTGCCCCCTACTGGGAATTGCAAATCTTTACATTACAATATAAAGTAGCTGTGTACTCTTTATCAGCCTACTAGCTATTCATTGATATGGGTTCACCAGAGTCTGGCACCTCTACACGAAAATGTAGAGTCTGATAAATGACTATCGATTTGCTCCTCTGACTGTACTGGTGATGTTTGCTGAACTGTCACAATGTTCTTCACAGGGTAAAGAATAATGTTTTTTGTGCATTTGCCATTGATTAGTCACACAGGTTACAAGTAATGTTATGAGGCACAACCTCCATGTATATGGAAGATTTTGAATGTTATTAAGTTTCCTTTTTTTTTTTTTTTTGTCCCACGATTTTGTAACCCATTTTTCACCCCTGTGTCAATCATCCTGTGATGTGATCCTGGGCTCTACACACCCTCCGCCAACCTAGGGAGAGCAACGGACTTAACTCATGCTTCCTTCATGCTTGAGTGTCCAAGTTGCTCCTTTACACCTGAAAGGGGGGAGTTTCCCTGGTTGGACGTAGCGCATGGAAGGAACACGTTATTCCAACCAGTTCCTTTCCCCTCCATCAGGCGTCCCGGCTGGCCAGGGGGAGGCAGTTTAGAGACCAGGATTACTGCATGTTTTTGTGAGGGTACCTACCCTAGGGGACACGGGGAGAACATGCAAACTCTACACAGAAAGGCCCTTTCGCCAACCCCGCCTTCGGGTATGGGTACTGATGACGCGGAGGAGGAAACACGCCGCCAGCACCCACAGCGCCCCGAGCGGGAATCGAACCCAGGACCTTCTAGCTGTGAGGCGACAGCACTACCAACTGTGCCACCATGCCCCCAAGTTTCCTTTTCAAATATTATGCAATCCTTGCATTTTTTTGGTGTTTTAAGTAGTATAGATAGTTAACATGGTTCATGCACATGAAAGAGGGCCAGTGTACAGTTAGGGTGGCTATTTTAATAATTATAATAAAGTATTAATCATGCTACTCTATATTGAACAAGTTTAGACTTATAATTAGACCCATCAATATATTATCTCCCATCTGTGCATTCTGTCTGAGAATTGTGTGTGATGGATAGTATATGAAATCATAAATCTTCAACCAGTGACCACCTTATGAGGTGTGATGATTATCGCATTGAACTCTCACTACTAGACAACATACTGTCTACACATTTGTGATGACATTTGCATGATCTGAGAGACAGATAAATTGAGCGTTGAGCGGCAAATGTACTATCGGTTGTACTTTGGACTTTTTAGGCTGTAGAATGTTTACCTTCCAATCAGCTCACCACTTGCTCAAACAAGTATAGGATTAAATTAGGAGGTTGAACAAGCAGTGCCGAAAACTGCTTCCATCTGTAGCTGATTTCACCAGGTAAGTGTTACAGTAAGTACATATTTGATGTTATTACACTGAAATGTAACGTTTAACGGTACAACATAAGAGCATTAGATGTCATGATTTCCAACATTATATGTGTCTCTCTCTCTCTCTCAGCCATGACTAAGGCCAATCCCCAGCCAGAGGCCCAGCGTGTGGAGCCACAGGTTCCAGATGGGGGCTATGGCTGGGTGATGGTGGGGGCCATGTTTGTCAGCTACATGCTGGTGTTTGGTGTGATCCGCAGTTTGGGGGTTTTCTTCGTGGAGTTTGTGGAGTACTTTGAGGAGAGCGCCCAGGCCATCTCCTGGATCAGCTCCATAGGTCTGGCAGCAGTGCAGTTCTTCAGTGAGTTCACGTCTTATTTCCCTCTTAATGATTTATTACGTCACTGGCCATTAGGGGGTTTAATTGTGTAAGTAATTATGAATAATTAACATATTGTTTGTCGTGTGTGTGTGTGTGTGTGTGTGTGTGTGTGTGTGTGTGTGTGTGTGTGTGTGTGTGTGTGTGTGTGTGTGTGTGTGTGTGTGTGTGTGTGAGAGATATGTTTGTACCCTGTGTGTTGGTAGCTGCCACATTATGGTACCATAGGCATAGAGTACTGAGTGATATGCTTATTGTATCATGAAGACATGACATGATTTTGTGAATTGAACCTTAATAATGTACCCTTAATATTTGTAATCTTTGTATGCTCTCTTTTATGTGGACATGATTACTGTGTGTGTTTGTGTGTTTGTGTTTGTTTGTTTTTTCCAGGCCCGCTGGGCACAGCACTGTGTAATGCGTATGGTGCCAGGCCAGTAGTAATGGCAGGGGGCTGCCTCACTGGACTGGGTCTCATACTGGCATCACAGGCCAAATGCCTCACACACCTCTACCTCACTATGGGCGGCATTACAGGTAGAGCATCTCTCTAAACAGCGCAATTTTTACGTAACAACCTATTCATCATGAACCAGGTGATGCCATCAAAATATATACAGAAAATAAAAACTATAATGGACTCTATTAATAATGTCTATGGAACCCCATATGTGGCCCTATAGAGAAAACGATTCCACTAGATGTAACTCTCCGCTAGGCCGAAGGTGTTTTATAATACTTGTACAGATTATGTCCAACTCCAAACATCATGCAAATCTCTACACATTATCTCTATAGTCTCTATAGTGATGGATTTGTCAGATCTTTCATATTCCATCCCGATTGGGTAAGATTGGCTTCCAAAGTTGCTGTTTTGTACAAAATGCCTCAAATCATTAACGCATCGTCCGAGTTTGCAGGCCCTGGCGGAGACCTGTGCACCATAGATAGAATACTTTATTGGCAGTTTAAGAAAATTACAGAAATTGACATCATTTTTAAAAAACGCCAAATGGACTTAGACACAAAAAAGCCTTCGCTTGTTTCCATTGTGGTCCACTTTGAAACATGAAACTATACACATACATACTGTACAGACAAAAACAACCATGGAACAAATAATAAATAATCCTTATATATAAGGCTGGGAGCTATATATATAGGACAAGAGGTACCCTGAGAGAAAAGTCCTGAGCATGGGAGAAGGGCTATCCAGGGTCGGAAGCTAACTATGACCAGTGAGTGTGTAGATGGAGCCATGATTTCAGGTCTTTCCTAAATATTGCAATAGAATTTAGGGATTTCAGGGCTGGAGGGAGTGCATTCCACAGAGTAGTGGCTGCGTAGAAAAAAGCATTTTTACCCATGAGTGTCCTGAAACTGGGGGGAACTAGATCATAAGGACTTCCTCTGGTTGAGTACCTGTGAGCTTCCCTCACTCTGGGCAGGTAGCCCAGCAGGTACTCTGGAACAGAGGCACCTAGGATCTTGAAGACCAGACACAATGAGAGCTGAGATACTCTCTCCTCCACCCTTAGCCATCCCAGGCTACTAAAGTGGGCAGAGGTAAGATGAGACCTGGGGTTCAATTTTAGCAGTAACCTCACAAGCTTGTTTTGGGAGGTCTGCAGCCTTGTTTTCAAAAGCTTGGAGATACCTCTGTACCATGAAGTACACGCATAGTCAAAGTGACACTGGATGAGGGCACCGGCCAAGGTCCTCATAGCACTGCTGTTGACATAAGGGGATATCCTGCCCAAGAAACGAGTTCTCTGGTTGACCTTTGAGATCACTTTCATTGCCATTTTTTCACCCGTGAGTTTGTTATCTAGTATAAAACCCAAGTAAGTGACCTCTTCCCTATTTGTGACCACACTGTCACCCACTCTAACTGAGAAGCCCGGGGACTTGTTGAGGTTATGACTTGAACCAAACAAAATAGACTCAGTTTTCCCAAGGTGCAGTGACGAGGAGCACACTGTTCTAGTTTTCATTTGTGGCCACAATTTGCCTGAGTCGTGCGCATTAATGGGAATTAATTATATCTTGTGGCAACAAAATACTATTTTGATTTTTGAGCACTCATTTTAGTAAAACGTGGCCTCGATATAGTTATTTTTCTCTCTATGGCCACTGTGTACTGCCGTACTGTACAATATTTAGCTATCAATGATTACAGGTTACTGTGTGTGCCGTTTATGATCAAAGCCACATGCCGTGTTCAGTGAACAAGCCTCACTATACAGGAAATATATCATATATGGTCTCTCTTCTAGGTTTGGGCTGGGCACTGGTGTTCACACCAATGATGGCCACAGTGATGCGCTGCTTCACACACAGGCGCTCCCTGGCTTTGTCTCTGGGATCCACAGGCAGTGGCATCGCCTGCTTTATTTTCACCCCGCTCTTCCAGCTGTTGCTGGACACGTACAGCTGGCGGGGGTCTCTGCTCATCCTGGGCGGGCTCAGCCTCAACTTGGTGGCCTGCGGTGCACTTATTCGTCCCCAGGGAGGTTCTAAGGTGGGGCAAGTTGCCAGGCTTAACTGGTGGTTTATTTTAGTACAAAAAGAAAGAAAATAAAATGTAGGGGAATATAACTCCCATCATGTTTTGCATGTCTGAGGGGAGACATGCACTATATATACTGTAATGGTGGAGAAATTAGTCCATATATTAATGGAATGTAAAATGTGCCTTCTCCCCCTATCATCCTTCCAGACAAAAACAGAGTCCAAGCCTTCGTGTTCTGCCTTCCTGTGGAAGGTCTACTCCTACCTGGAGTTGTCGTTGCTCTTCGAGAGGCCTTTCGTCACCTACTGTGTGGCCATCACTCTCCTCAACACTGGTTACTTCATACCTTACATCCATCTGGTGGCCCACGCCCGCCAGGTGGGATTGTCCGAGTACCAAGCTGCCTTCGTCATCTCTGCCACCGGCGTCACTGACATAGTGGGCCGCGTGCTGTCGGGATGGTCCGCAGACCTGGGCCGGATGCGTTTGATTCACTGGCACACTCTGTGGACGAGCCTGACAGGCGTGGTTATTGTGATGCTGCCCGTGGCGACGCTGGGAGGTTCCTACGCTGGTCTGGTGGTGTTCAGTCTGGCATATGGCTTCTGTGCAGCAGCTCTGAGCCCAATAATCATCACTGTGGTACCTCAGATTACAGGCATGGATCGCATGGTGGGAGGCCTGGGGCTCCTGATGATTATTGAAAGCAGTGGCGCACTCCTGGGGGCTCCGCTGTCGGGTGAGTGCACAATCGTGGTTTTCTAAATATTCAGTGAACGATTAAACATATTCATGGAATGGCTGGCTGTGTGACAATAGAGGTAAAACACCACCTACCTCTCAGAGGCCATGCAGGCTCCATTCCTTAGCAGTGGTACCTCTGGCTTGGCTGGATGATCCAGAGACACAGTTGGCATAACTGGGCAGCCAACCGGATTGTGCTCCGGATTGAGCCTACAGGTGGATGCTGGCTTAAGCCCTGCACTCCACACCAATGATTCGCCATGCAACTCCTTGCAACATGCAACTACTTGAAATTACTTGCAACCCCCAATGGCAGTTGCAAGGAGTTGTTTGGTGCGCTTGTCCTTAAAACTGTTTTGTTGCAAGGAGTTGTGACTAGTGGCATTGGTGCTGTACAGGGGAGACCAAATACAGAAATGGAGAGCAGCAGCAATAAGCAGTTGCATTTAATAATAATAATAATAGCTCAAATTTATATAGCGCTTTTCTAAATGCCCAAAGCGCTTTACATGGGAACACTAGGAACAGACTTTATTAAGAAAAAAAACAAAGCAAAACATAACAGATACAACAACAGTACAGGGTTAAAAAGATAAAAGGATAAACGAGACCTCAGCTGGGGAAAGCTATCCTGAAGAGGTGGGTTTTGAGTGAGGTTTTGAAAGCGAGGAGAGAGGGAGTAACTCTGAGATGGTTAGGGAGTTCATTCCAGAGTTTGGGGGCCGAAACATAGAAGGCCCTGTCCCCCCAGATGCGGTACTTGGCCTTGCGGACCTTCAGGAGGTTGGCTTCACTGGACCTGAGGGAGCGGGGGGGGGGGGACATATGGTTCGAGAAGATCGGAGAGGTAAGGGGGAGCCAGGTTATTGAAAGCTTTGTAGGTGGTGAGCAGGATTTTGTAGTGAATTCTTTGTTTGACGGGAAGCCAGTGTAGGTCGTGGAGGACGGGTGTAATGTGGTCTCTGGAGCGTGTACTGGTTGTGTGTGCACTGCAGTGAGAAGTGTCACACATCTAGCCGTGTGACTTGAAGTTATCTCAAGAGTCGACTCACTCCATCATCTTTTCAATGTCATGCAAAGGAAGAAACAATAATGCTTCATCTGTAGTAGTAGCAGCATGATAGATGAGAGGCTTTCAAAGCATCTGTTATACAAGCTCCAAGGACAAACAACAACACATAAAGATGGAGACTTTGGGAAAACAAATTCAATGTTTAGAGATAGATCTAAATGAAAAGAACAATCCAACAAAACAAAGATCTAATACTTTTGAGAGCCAAATTTAATAAATGATCTACTGCGTGCTATAGCTGCAGGAATACTTCATGTGCTGTACAGTAAGGGATACTTACATTATACATTATTATACATTATACACTGCTTGCATTATGTGTGGCAAAATCATTGTAATCACTTCTGTGATTACAAAGGCCAAGCGGTCAACAAATAATTTATCACAATCTGTCAATGAACGCGAAACAAGAGATGATTGTAGAGTAGAGGCCCAAAAAGGTAAACATTTATCCTTTACATTTTTGAAAAAACAGCCATGAGACTAAAATCAGGAGTTAAAAGTTAAGGTAAAATATTTGTGAGGCATCTCTACGGTGAAATATATTTCCTTTCCTCCTCCTTTTCCTATCTTCCTTCTCTCATTGGTTCTCATGTTGTCTGTTTTATCTCTCTCCAAAGGATTCCTAAAGGACTATACAGGCAGCTACCTCGCCTCCTTTGTGCTCGCTGGTAGTTCCCTCCTCCTGGGAGCCCTGGTCATCGCCACTCTGCCACACTACTTCTCCCGCACAGACCCGCCCCCTCCTCGGAAATGTTCCACTGACAGCAAAAAAGAGGCTGAAAGTGCAGAATCTTCTGGACTGATGGATAATCATCCTGCACCCGACCCGGATAAACTGTACCCTTTGGAGACCATTTTCTATTCGGAAACCCTTCCAAGCTTTGCTGAAACAGTCCCAGACCAGAATTACAGTCTGTGCTCCTAAACTAAAGCAGGAGATGAAGAATGAATTTGAGTGGCTGAATGGCCCATGACCTAGTAGTGAATGTAATGCATTCACTAGGTGATTATCTTTGATAATCATGTTTGGGACCATATTGCTCCAAAGTCCAACAGAGCCATGTACTTCAGTTGGGCCCATGCATTAATGTGCTCTAACCTTTGATGCAACCACCAGGCCAGGGACAAAGGCTAGCAATGCTTAGATGCCTGTAGCCGTTCCAAATACCTGTGCTGGGTACAGGATTGGACGTTTTCTCTTTTTTGAGGGGCTTTAAGGGTCTGTCTAAACACAAACATTGAAGACAAAAGTGTGGACGCAATTTTTGAATTTATTTGTATTGTATTTTTATTATTTGTTTTGGTATTTCCATCTTATTAAACAATAGAGAAAGGAAAAGGAGTGTACAAAAGTGTAGACACAGGCCACTAGCTGGATCCAGGGTTTTTTGGTGTGTGTCCTGTGTCCACTACTGTATGAATGTGATGTACGCACAAACTGGTTGAGCCACCAGTGAGAATGTCTGCAGATGTGTATATTTATCCTTGTGCCTGTTGGAGAGGGCCTTCAGGCTTCCTAGCATATAGCCCTGCTCAGCCTCTTGGATTGTATGACATGGGGAAATGTGTAACCTTTAGGGATCAGACTCGCCTCACACTCCCTAAATGAGTCAAAACTCCATATATCCTATGTAGCCTACACGTACTAGGCACTCATATATCACATGTACATGACATACACATAGCACATCACTGCAGGCCTTACAATACATGCACTACAGGTTGGCATGTACTGCTTGTAGTCGCACACATCTACAGTATACAAGTTACTGTCTGAGTTGAAAAGACATTCACGAAGTGGAGAACATCGGGTGAGTTTTTGTAATAATTTGATGTCTAACTAAAATACCAATCATAGAAAATGTGTTTTCCATTGATATTTCTAAGTGTCACTAATGAAATGTTACTTCAAAGTGCTAGCAGCTAGGGTTAGCAGATGATCTGATGGAAGACACCTTTATGTGAACATAACGAAATAGTGCCCCCTACTGGAAATTGTAAAACATTGACATCACAGCTTTGTGTTGACACTATTATTTAATTCATGCTATACTGCAGTATACATTTAGTTAAGTATCACTTATACAGGTATGTTAATAACTGTACCACTCTACACAAAAGGAAGTGTACAACTGAATTTTATTTCTTCATTAGATACAAGTCTACAGCATCTGGTATCTGAGACAAAACAAAGTAGGAAACAATATAATATAAAATAAAATAATCCATAATTAAAACAATATCGTAATACTTTAGAGAAAAGGTATTTCCAAAAAAAATTACTCCAAGGGCCAAACGGAACAAAATCATTTCCCTTTATATAAAAAAAACAAAAGAAACATAAGGTAGGAATTATGGACAGATTTCTGGTGTTAACCACTAGCTACACATAAAGACACCACATGCTGCTCTCTCTCTCCTTTAACTATTCCAATGTTCCCACTTGGGCAAATTGTTCTCGTCTTACGAGTAAACACAAAGAATTTACTGTTGGATTGTTCCGCCCCAATGAAGTCAACGCCAGCTGAGCTATGAGCTAACATGTGGCTGATGGCCAAGAGTGTGAGTGAGTGTGTGCGTGTATGCGTGCATGCGTGTGTGTGTGCGTGCACGTGTCTGTCTTTATGGCTAGACGGAAACCCCAAAGGCATGTACCACCATGTTTTTAATGTGTATGTGAGTGCTTGTAAGCAGATGTGTATTAGGACGTATGCGGGAAGTATGAGCGTGGTACACCTGTGTGTGTGTGTGTGTGCCTGCGGGGGGCTCATGGCAGTATAGGTTAGCTCTTGGGGCCTGCGCTTTGGCATCTGTTGAGCTTCTCTGGGTTGTTTGAGGCCATGTGGGAAAAGTCCCTGAAGATGTCCTGATATGTGTCATCACCTGTAAGAGACACGAGAGGAAAAGACCTGGAAGTTAACGTAGTTCAAAGCAACGTCGGCCATATAAACCCATCAAGACCAGATTCTACAAAATAAACATCATGAAAAAATGTTTCTATGGTCAGTGGTTCTCAAACTACCTGTACTTCATGTCAAGGACCCCAAAAATGTTATGTAATTGGCCGCCGACCCCCATCTGAAAATATGTTGTTTCAAGGACCCCCCCGGATGCAAATATTTTAAAACAAATAGTTTAAAATAATGGTTAAAGTGGTTAAATGCTATCAGGTGACACGGATGTCCTCAGGTCTAAATGGGTTAAAGCTAATGATACTGATCTCATGAGGGGATGCCCCCGATACATGCCAGACACACATGTTGGGTTTTAAATGCACTGTTCAAGACACCAGAATGTACAAACTGAATAATATGGTCTGTTCCACACCCTATGGTATAAGAAAAGATAATGATCCCTTTGTGCTGTTTTTCTTTCCTTATGTAACCTCAGGCGTAGCACAGCATACTCGCAACATACACATCATTCATCGATTCAAAGCCTGTGAGTTAATGCAAACTATTTTATGAACTATTTAAAACTTTCTAGCCCTAAGGCAAACAAAGCATGGCAAACATGAATGAACAAATGCATGCACACACATGCACACCCACACAGTACCTCATAAGATGCAGTGGGGGGCACACTTTGCAAGCAGATGAGACCAGTTGGAGCGACTCAGTGGACAGAGGGCATAGGCACGTGTACGGTGCATGAGCAAACACACACACACACACACACACACACACACACACAAAGCACAGCACATCAAATACTGACCAGCAGTGTGTACTGTGACAAAAAAAGCATCATTTGTCCATTCCTTCATGAGTGTTTTTTATTTCAGTTGAGTAGTGTTGACAAAGAACAACTCCAATTTCAGTTTACCTCATAGCAAGCAGAGGAGGGGCCTTAGCCCCTGGGAGTTCTCGTGGAGGAATGGATGCTTTGCAGCATGAGAACATCACCCCGGTAACAATAACAACGTTGTGAACAACCTCGGGTTCAAGAACAGCAGTAAGCTCTTTGAAGCCTGATTTACACTTTGTCACACAACGGTGTCACATGCTGAAAATATACCCAATGTACAATTAAGCTGAAAAGCTCACAACCAAGCTCGTACTGTAGGTTGGCTATTTTGGTATTTTTGTATAAATTAGGCATTAGAATTTGTTAGATTCAGCGTGAGCTGCAGTGGTTCTCAACCTTTTCAGGGCGCGACCCCCCAAAATAATTATATTTGAACTGGGGACCCCCACCCTGACAAGGACCTGGGTAGGGAGAGAGAGCGACTCCCCACCCTGAGATAGGGGATAGGGAGAGAGAGCAACTCCCCACCCTGAGATAGGGGATAGGGAGAGAGAGCAACTCCCCACCCTGAGATAGGGGATAGGGAGAGAGAGCAACTCCCCACCCTGACGAGGACTTATAGGGAGAGAGAGCAACTCCTCACCCTGAGATAGGGGATAGGGAGAGAGAGCAACTCCCCACCCTGAGATAGGGGATAGGGAGAGAGAGCAACTCCCCACCCTGACGAGGACTTATAGGGAGAGAGAGCAACTCCTCACCCTGAGATAGGGGATAGGGAGAGAGAGCGACTCCCCACCCTGAGATAGGGGATAGGGAGAGAGAGCGACTCCCCACCCTGAGATAGGGGATAGGGAGAGAGAGCGACTCCCCACCCTGAGATAGGGAGAGAGAGCGACTCCCCACCCTGAGATAGGGAGAGAGAGCGACTCCCCACCCTGACGAGGACTTGTAGGGAGAGTGAGCGACTCCCCACCCTGACGAGGACTTGTAGGGAGAGTGAGCGACTCCCCACCCTGAGATAGGGGAGAGAGAGCGACTCCCCACCCTGAGATAGGGGAGAGAGAGCGACTCCCCACCCTGAGATAGGGGAGAGAGAGCGACTCCCCACCCTGACGAGGACTTGTAGGGAGAGAGAGCGACTCCCCACCCTGACGAGGACTTGGATAGGGAGAGCGAGCGAGCGACTCCCCACCCTGACAAGGACTTGGATAGGGAGAGTGACTCCCCACCCTGACAAGGACTTGGATAGGGAGAGTGAGCGAGTGCATTCTCCGGCAGTGGCGTAAGACGTGGTGTCGCCCTGTGGATAGGAGTTGAGGCATTACATTTAGTTTGACTCCAGATAAATATTGCCTTACAATTTTTGCCTCTTTCTTCAATTTGGCCAACCTGTTGTTGATTACTTCTTTCTTTCTTTTTGTATTAAAGAGGTCCTTCAACTGTCACTTTGTCATCTGAGGACCCCCAAAAAAATCATGTGTGGAGACCCCCCTGGGGTCCCGACCCACAGGTTGAGAACCACTGTTCTAATAGAGAAAAAAATTAAAACGCCTGTGGCCATTAAACGGGTGAAACTCATCACTATTCACAGAATAGCGGGAAAATACAACATAATTCCATTCTTGAGAACCAAAACCCTGCATTAAAGTTACCTTACATCTGTCATACATTGAATCTTTATATTCCATGTACTTAAGTTCTATATAACACAAAAATGAATGGAAAAATATCTATTCCCAATGGTGGCCTGCACACTTTTACTGTTCTGTACTTTACATACAGTACATTATAAAGATCACAGCAAAGTCGAATCAACACATAGTATTTTACTGCGTATACATTAGAAAACAACAGGCCTATTGTAGGCTTTTTATAATATGTTGAACATCACGACTCAACATTCCCTTTTGAGGTTGTAGTATAGAGAGACGGACTCTGTCATAAAGTGATTTTGTAGTATGTATGCAGAATCTGTTCATAAAGTGCCAGACATTTGTTCTTCTGCAAAGTGCAACGTGGAGAGTCCCTTTTACACCCTTTTGTCCCAAGAAAGACTACTGTACTGTCTTTGTTATTAGACCCCGCCACCCATTGTACGGAATCTCTGGGAAATCCTTTTCAAGCCCTTCTTTACAAAGCATCATATTTCTGAGTGCAAATTCCCTTTCTCTGTTTTTTCGGAACGGAAATACAAGCCTCTTCTGGACTAGTAATTATGAGTTTATTTTCACTGACTGATGTGGCTGAAGAAAGGCCATTGTTCGGCATTGTGTTTATGTTGGACCCGAATGGAAACAAGACCGCAAGGTCTTTCTTCGGTGCTGTCCTTTTGGACCAATGTGCTTGACTGTACCCTGTACACCGGTTTGCATTTTATTGACTAATAAAATGATCAATTATCAAAAAGAAAAATTATCAATCAATCAATGTGATGGGGTGCAGCTTGAACAATGCCCCATCCCTCAGCCTCCATCAACTACACCTCCCCAGCACCCCCACTACAGTGCCCAGCCACTAATATGGTTCTTTAGAGCCTGCAGGCTTTTCCTGGTATGGCCCACTGTCCCGCCCCCTGTCCCGCCCCCTGAAGCCCCACATGATCCCTGAACCCCCGAGAGACCTGATTGGTCGTACGCTCCTGTCCCGCCCCCCGAAGCCCCACATCCCTGAACCCCCGAGAGACCTGATTGGCCGTACGCTCCGTCCATCTCCCTCATCTCCTTGTTCATCTTGGCAATCCGCAGCCTGATAGGAATGACAGGAGAAGAAAAAAAGAATGTTTAAAAAAAAAAGTTACTGTAAATCATTGTTGACATATTATCGGGAGATGACCTATGTTCCCCAGGTCCTATAACATTATGTTCCCCAGTGTCAATATTCTGTTAACACACATTATGCCATAATGTGTCCGTTTACATTATCTAACTAGCTAGCCTGCTAACATTACCTATAGCCAGCGGTGCACATTATTGGTGCGCATGCGTCGTCAAAACGTTTGCCAACACACACACATGAACACCACTCACAGAGTAACAATGTCGGCGTTGGCGTTCTCCACTGCGATGGTGATGGGGTCGTTTTGGTTCTTGTCTTTGGCGTTGTAGTCCGCTCCTCGCTTCAAGAACAGACAGACTAACCTGGAGGAGCACAGAGATATGCGTTATGCGTTAAGTCAGTGGTTTTCAACCTTTTTCATATCAAGGCCCATTATTTCTTCGGCATTTGAGCCACGGACCACCCTTTGATGACCCAAAACTAAAGAATATTTTGTTTATCGTTGGATAAGATATTGTCCACAATTCCATGCTGTATTAATGTTGGTAACATTAGGAGAGATAACAGGCAAAACGTTGATCAAAATAACAATTATTTTACATTCCCTAATTGTTTAGACTTCTTGTGTAATTAAAGGTATATTCAGTGATTTCACTCAAAAAACCTTAGGTTTCGTTTTTGGCTGTGGGACCAAGCCTTTCGTCCAATCAGGATAGAGAGTCAAAAACGAAACCTAAGGTTTTTTGACCCCCAGGGGTTAACTGGGGACAGGGAGGAACTCCTTATATGGCCAGCACACTCTATAGTAGGGAGGATTATCACAACAAAACAAAAAAATAAGTGATATTTGAATTAAGTGAAATCACTGAATATACCTTTAAGTAATGCAGATGTTGTTTTACAATAATGTAACTCTTGAGAGGGTCCATTTGGTTTCATTTTACGCTCTCAAGAGTTAAAGATCTAGAAGGGTCCATTTGGTTACGAACTTTCCATCATTTAGCTGGGGACCACCTGGAATCCCCTCAAGGACCACTGGTTGAAAACCAGTGTGTTAAGTGTGGTTGTGTGTGAATGTGTGTGCGTGTGTGTGTGTGTGTGTGTGTGTGTTACCCTGTGTGACCCAGTGTGGTGGCATGGTGCAGAGGTCCTTACCCTGTGTGACCCAGTGTGGTGGCATGGTGCAGAGGTCCTTAACCTGTGTGACCCAGTGTGGTGGCATGGTGTGTGTGTGTTTACCCCGTGTGACCCAGTGTGGTGGCATGGTGTGTGTGTGTTTACCCCGTATGACCCAGTGTGGTGGCATGGTGCAGAGGTCCTTAACCTGTGTGACCCAGTGTGGTGGCATGGTGTGTGTGTGTTTACCCCGTGTGACCCAGTGTGGTGGCATGGTGTGTGTGTGTTTACCCCGTGTGACCCAGTGTGGTGGCATGGTGCAGAGGTCCTTACCCTGTGTGACCCAGTGTGGTGGCATGGTGCAGAGGTCCTTACCCTGTGTGACCCAGTGTGGTGGCATGGTGCAGAGGTCCTTACCCTGTGTGACCCAGTGTGGTGGCATGGTGCAGAGGTCCTTACCCTGTGTGACCCAGTGTGGTGGCATGGTGCAGAGGTCCTCTCGCGTTGCTGTCAGCCTGGTTGACGTTGGCACCGTTCTGTAGCAGGAACTCGCAGGCTGCCAAAGCATTCTGGTTGGTTGGGGGCGGGGCGCACAGCGATTTACAATTTAGGCATTTAGCAGACTTTTAATCCATAGCGATTTACAGTAAGCAAGAGCAAAAACATGGTAATACATCAAATACATAAAAATAGTCATCATGAATCATACATAAGCTATAAGAATTAAGAACGTAACAGTGGAATCTATATAATGAAACTATGCGTATACACTAGAGTGCTATGCTATGTCTACATAAAATGCTATCTAAGTTATATAAGTTGAGCATATGCCTGTAAGGTCATCGAGGCTAGGGCAAGTGCTACGGGCTAAAAGAGTCTGAAGAAGTGGGTTTTCAGGTTTGGGAGTGAGTCTAAAGTCTACAGAGAGAGAGAGAGAGAGAGAGAGAGATAGATGATAGCATCACTGCTCTACATCACTGCAAAATGATGTAAAATCACTAAAAGTCTAGTTCCTATTATAATCTTTCCAAAACACAGAGGCATCAATGCATTTATTTTCTATTAAACAACACTGAACATTAGATTAGATAGACACCACATTACAAAGACAGACACATACTGTACATACATACATAGTAAAAGCTTCACACACACACACACACACACACACACACACACACACACACACACACACACACACACACACACACACACACACACACACACACACACACACACACACACACACACACACACACACACACACACACACACACACACACACACACACACACACACACACACTCCCTCCATTCCTCACACACAGGAGTGATAAAGGCCAGGATGTAGTCAAGTGTGGAATGAATGAATGTGCTACAAGATATCTTATCTGTTCTCTCTCTCTCTCCCCCTCTCCCAAACCAAATTCCTAACATGTTTACATGTCATGGCAATAAAGGCTTCTGATTCTGAAACACGGTGAAATAGCACGGAATTGCTATTCCGTACATACACGCCTAGAAAACACCAAAATCCATACATATGACACTGAAATCCTCCCCATATAGGGGCTCCGTCTCTACCGAACTTGAGCCACGGGAGACACCACCGGGAGTTGCCGTGTCGAGCGTTGCGAAGTTCGGTAGAGCCGACTCAGCCCCGTCTGAGTATATGTAACCTGATATGGCATGTATGTATGTACGGAATTGCAATTTCCGTGCTATTTTGCCGTATTTCTGTGAGATGGGGTTGCTCTCTATCTCCCTCTCCAAAGCCTCACCGCTGACACTGCTTGTATGAGTGGCGTGCTGGACTCTTCGTACACGTTGACCCAGTTGACGTTGGCTCCGTGGGCCAGGGCGTCGGCCATGAAGGGGAAGTTCTGCAGGGCCACCGACCGGTACAACAGCGCCCCCGGGTGGAGACCACTGAGGTCCTCGTCGCTGTCCTCCTCTGGGGGGAAAGGGGAGTCAGGGGACATGGACAGAGTCTGTTCATTAGCTAAAACTGCGTTTTTGTGAAGCACAACCTGCGGTTCTTGACATCACCCATGTTCTCGCATAGCAAAGGTAAAACATACCTGTCAACATTAGGCTGTGACAAAGAGGGAGAGTTTCTGGGGTATCTGCAAATGGTCATAATGCCCCTGCCAGGCCGCCACATGACCCTACACCAGTGGTGGAAGAATTACTATGATCTTTTTCTTAAGTAAAAGAAGAAGTACCACAGTGTAGAAATGCTATATAACTGCAGACATCTATTTTTTCATCCAAATGTGTGCCTCTCAGGGGTGGCCCGTCAGGGGGAGCTGGGGGTGCGGCCGTTCCCCAGCTTGGGACTCCAGGGGCCCCCTAGGGGGCTCGGGACTCCGGGGTGCCCGGCCTTCCAGCTGCAGCTACGAGAAGCAGGCAGGAGGCCCATTCAAAGCATTATCTCTGGGTGCTACAAATGTCTACCAACGTCCTGTAGGTAGAGAATAAAACTAGTGTTGACTAATCATTACAAGTGACTCTTATTTTGAAGAGGAAGAGGACGTCCATTTCAGTTGTAGTCAAGCTGCCATGACAAGTTGTTTTGATTCCGGCAAGCGCTATAGCTACAACTACAAGTGGTAAACAGGTACCCACGTGGATTAAACACAAGCTTTAAGCCAAAGTTCATATATTTACTATATGAAAACCATGCATATCTGTGACTTAAACAATGTACACACTTTGGAAGTACGTTAAAGATGGAACCTCTGCGGCATTAGGTGAGTAGAGTCAACAGGTAAGCTACAGTACAGTACTGTCACTGCCTGCAACAATGTTAAGTTGACTTAGCCTGCTTTTATCATGCCCTTAAATAGTGCTTATACTTGCAAGTGTTTGTCCGCTGTGCACTGAGGTGTTGAACTCTTAACTGGTTTGAATTTGTGTGATAAAAAAATGGCCAAGGCTTGTAAGACCCGCAGTTGCCAATGTGCCTCTGTGTGTACCTGTGTGCACAGTGGCATGTGTGCATTGCATCTCACCTATGTGAATGCCTGTATTGTTCTTTTGGACAAGGTCACTGCTGCTTAGCCCTAAGGACAGAGAGAGAGAGAGGGAGAGAGAGAGAGAGAGAGAGAGAGAGAAATAGAGAAAGAGAGTCATGTGGTGTTCCTCTGGCGATTGTTTGTCCTGCTGTGCTGCGCACACTGTCTCACACACACACACACACACACACACACACACACACACACACACACACACACACACACACACACACACACACACACACATACACACACACACACCCACACACACCCCTAGGTTTAGGGATGGTGTGTACAGTATGTGTTTTGTAGTGATGTCAGCAGGAGGGAGTGAGTGGTGAATAACAAATTAACAAACCATACAGGTTTTACGGTGCCATAGTGTGTGTTACACACTAGCACACAGTGTACATCTGCCTTGTCTCTGGCTTTACATGCACACGTCAGGCTTCAGTGAGTGGTTCTCAAACGTTTTCGTGTCAAGGAGCCCCAAATTATGCCAAATATATTTGGCCAGTGACAGCCATCTGAAGATATATTTATTATATTATGCCACGGACCCCCAAACACAGAAATAGCAGATACAAGCTCACAAGGTGTCACATTCACGACACGTTGTGAGCTTGTAGATTGGCCATTTTCAACTTTGAGAACCACAGCCTTTGACCATGCTGGTACAGTACCTGTGAGAAGGGGCAGGGTGGCACTGCTGTTGGGCTTGGGTTTGAGTGCCGGTCGAGGCGCGTTGCGGTTCTGCGTGGAGGCCCGGCTCCTTTGGGCACTGGAACGTCGCAGTGCAGAGCTCCGTCCTGCCTCTGGGAGCTTCTGGATGAACTTCTTCTCCACGTACTTGGAGCGGATCCATGATTCCTTGTCACCTCTGAGAGATGGAGAGAGAGAGCACAAGAGGGTGGGGGGGGGTATTGCTTTGCTTACTAGTATTGCTTATTAGTATTGCTTACTCACGTTATGCTACACCAGTGGTTTTCAACCCCTTTCATATCAAGTCTCACTATTTATTCTGCATTTGAGCCACATACCACCATTTCAGGACATTTAGCCTCTCAGACCCAAGACTTCGATATTTTGTTGTCGTTTGGATAAGATTTTGTCCACAAATTCCATGTTGTATTGATGTTGGTGGAAAAGCAGATGTAGTCCGCACAATGTTTAGCAGCTCCCAATGCAATTTTATTTAGTTAAGGATGACTTGATGATTTGTCATCCTTAACTAAATAAAATTGCATCTTCAGCACCTGCAAGTTTTTTTTTTAGATGTGCGCACATTCTTTTGGATTCTATTTGTATTGATGTTGGTACCATAGGAGAGACAAGCAAATATTGATCAAAATATCAAATTTTCTCTTTAATTGTGTAGACTTTAAGCAGATTCAATTCAGAATTCATTTCACGCTCTCAAGAGTTAAAGATCTATAATTTGGTTACCAACTCTCCATCATTTAGCTGGAGACCACCTGGAGCCCACCCACTGAAGGACCACTGGTGGTCCCCGGACCACTGGGTGAAAACCACTGTGCTACACTCATGAAACCTAATATCACCACAACAGCATGCAACACGATGACAGCCCAGGGGGTACCGTAAAAACTAAAACAAACCGAGCTGGAGTTTCTGAGAACCTTTCTAGATTATCTGGTTTCAGATTGTTGTTTCCACAACGTTTGCAATGAACAGCTGAGTGAAAAGAATGCTAACACACACACACACACACACACACACACACACACACACACAGTTTGCATGGCAAATAGGTAATTTTCTTTCCACAGCCTACCGGTATACACTGCAACATTCTGTTTTACTGTAATTCATTAATAGTAAATGTCAATGTTTTGAGAATGAAAACGACGTACAAGCCAAATAAAACGAAGGCAGAGTGAGGCCTGCCTGGACAAAGTCCTGGCGAGAATCTTTCAAACATGCAATACTTTGAGTTTACATAGAGGCTCTTTAAACAGCCATGTGCTCTGAAAACCCAAAGTTATTCCACACGGAACTGATAACACATGACATTTGACATAACAGACAAGAATGAAGACTAATGCTGTAGAAAGCATGCATCATGCTTCCGGAGGGCACTTTTTATTACGACACCAACCAGCATTATATACCTGCAGTACTTCCTGTCTTCTGCGTAGCGGAGCGGAGAGAAGAAAAGAGGAAGTCACCAAACAGGGCCAGAGAAAATTAATAGACCAGCGATTCTATGACGGTGGACATACATAACTGAAGTGTTTGTATGTAGGCCAGAATGTCAGCGTAAACACAACCCACATGCAGAAATAAATCTGCATGTAATGTAATGTAATGTTCAGTTTGTAACAGCAGGAGGGGATGATGGGTCTAGTTTTGTACAAGGTGTTACTAAATTAGCATTTGATACTACTGACAGTCTCAAGTTCTTGTTGTGATGATGTGTAGTAATAGCACATACGTCATGAATGAAGTATCTATCCACTCTATTGGCCTGAATATATGTTTTTTTTATATCCTAAAAAACGGGGTCGTATTATAATCGGGGACTAGACTATTTGCCATTGAATGTTCTTTTTCCGTTGTGAGCTTGTAGATCGGCTATTTTCACTATTAAAGAAAAAAACTACAGGAACCGATTTGGACATACAAGGTTTCCACCCGACAGCAACGACTTTGTTTATACCTGGGACTGGAAGGGTGTGGCTTCTTAATGGTCATCTCATCAATACGTGCCTCATAGATCCTGTTGATGGCTGTGTTTCCTAGCTCACACATCAACTGCAGAGGGTAAAGCAACAGCAGAATCAACGTTTAGCTGACAATACAAACCATGGGTTGTTTTTTAAACTCACATTACATAATAATATTTTTTTCTTTCAGTGGTTGATTAGTAAGCAAGTGTAAAAATCTACTGTAAATAGAAATAATGTTTAATAGGCTTAATGACCTTGATCAGCTCTGGCTCCCAGGAGTCTAGTGTGAGAGAGCGTACTTTGGAGAAGTGAACCCCCAAGCTCCTGATAGAAAGGGAGACATTCAGTACAAGAAGGTCATTTGACAACAATAAAAAATAATCACATAATATTATAGTGGATAGAAGAGTGTGTCTAGCTGTTTTTTTTATATGCACTTCCAAAGGTGTTGTCAGTGAGTGAACACGCATGCGTGCGCGAGCGCGTGCGTGTGTGTGTGTGTGTGTGTGTGTGTGCACGCATTTAACCACTTAAACTTGTATTTGTGTTGTATTGACCTGAGTCCCCAGGGCTCTATACTGGGCTCCCTTCTTTTTTTTCCTCTACACTAAATATCTTAGCCTGAAATAGCGATCTACAAACTCACAATACGTCACACACTGCGACATGTTTCCGAGAACAGGGAGGGACGCTAGTGTTCATGCATTTGACACCCACACACACACACACACCTGTGTATGCCGGAGCAGACGATGCAGAGCGTGATGCCCAGGTTAATGGAGGCCCAGTCCGGGCTGGGCTCTCCACAGTCGCAGCACTGCCCGTTGCCCGCTACGGCCTGGACCTCCTCCAGAGCCCCGCGGCCTGTGGTCTCCTGCTCCCCCGGGCCCACAACGCCACCTCCTCCTCCCATCATGCCAGCAGACATGGAGCTGCAGCGTTGCCTCTGAAACACACACACACACACACACGCACATGCATGCACAAACACGCATGCATGCACGGACACACGCATGCAGATACACAAACAGAATACACACAACTGATTGAATGCCAAAGCCATCTTCCTGCATAGCTCTACTTCCACTGATATATATATATATACACAGTATATATAATACACAGAATTGTGTGTGTGTGTGTGTTCTCACAGGGCTGTGTGGGTCTTCCCTGCGTTCCTGAAAGGCTGAGGCAATGCTGGTCTGCACAGCACTCATCCAGGCCTGTTGCTGCCTCTCTGAATCTGCCTGCAACTGAAAGCTCCTACACACACACACGCACGCACGCACGTGCACACACACACACAGACACACACACACACACACACACACAGGCATGCTCAGAACTTGTGATGCATTCCAGAAATCCACATCTACAAAATGAATAATGTAAAGCTGCACATCAATCTAATTTATAGACTCGTCTCGAGGTGTGGATTACGAGTTTCAGTCAATACAACGACAAAAAATGCATATAGCTGGCACTATATGGTGCATTCTGAGTCATGTGCATCCACACACGCACACACGCGCACACACACAAGCGCACTCACTTGGAGGGAGAGACCACTTCAAAGCAGAATCGCCTCTCGTTCTCACTGCTGTGCTTGACAGTGGAGAGACGCAGGTCCTCCATTACCACTGTGGGCGGGTCCTGCGCACAGGGGAACACGCATGTCAAACTTTGTGCACATGTGCACGCACGTTTGCCTACATCTGACTTTTCTTTCCTCCTCTTCTGTCTGATCTATTTGAGCTTTCTGAACCCTCTGGTGAACCCTGATTGGATTGGCCCATTGAACGGGCAGATGTGAAGAAAATGGAACGCTTTAAATTTACCTTGAATTTCTTCTGATAGACCAGCTGATTTTTCTGGATTGAGAACCATCGCCTAAGGCAGCGAGAGCATAAAAAAGAATACGAACATTTTATAATTCAGTTTTGAGAGAGGTTCATTGTTCCTCCAAGAGTCAATGAGACTAGAGGAAATTATGAGAGCTCTGGGTGATAAAGAAATATAGTCAACAGCTGCCATGCGAATATGGTCAATAACCATCATGCAGCTTGAGAGATCATACTAGTGACAGCTTCATTATCACAATGCATTTGAAAGGATTAATTCCCCCAAAACCATTATATATAAACATATATATATATATATATATATATATATATATATATATATATAGTTTTGCTGTTGGCTTAAAAAGGTGTTTTCATATTTGGGATTCTTCTGTTACTGTAAAGGAATATTATACAAATTAGTATTCTTGTTGTATTCAAGCCATCGTGTGGTGAGGAAATGTTCTTTTTGTTAAACTACTCGTTTAATAGGAGAGATTTAGGTTTACAGCACCTGCTCCAGGTCTTGAAGGCATTACTTGCTCTCTTGTACAGGTAGCCCTCCATAGCTATTCCATTAACTGCGTCAGCACTGAAATCCATCACGGAGCCGTCATGGCACATATCCTACCAGCAAGGCAAAATCACCGACAGGTCATGTCGCTCAGTGGAGACAGGACTGTGATTGTTCTTCAGTCGCATATCTTGCACTTTTTTCTATTTTCTAGGAGTCCTACTGTATGTGAATGTCAATGTACACAGCAAAATCTCCACCCTGGGTCAGTTTTTACACTTTTCTACACACAGATTTCACTATGTTGTTATTGCAGATAAACGGAAGAGGTGTTCACCTTTTTCTTGATGGCAGAATGTCTTTGTTCCATGTCCCTCTTGTCCCTGGCAGAGTTTAGAACCAGCTGAGTGTGCTGAGACAGACAGACAGACAGATCATTTGGGCACTGATCACAGCATCATGATAGCTGGCACCATCCATGGTGCATTGAACGTTCTCAATACCTGCCACGTTCTCAGTTGCTTTGTTATACATATACATTCCCTTATGGACAGTTTTCCTACATGACTGAGAACTTTTATAGGGTAAAGGCTTAGTTAAAAACAAGGTTTGTTATTGATGTTTTTTCCCCCCAATATGGCAAGTGATTTGGGTTAGTGTGGAGGTAGCCTCGCTAGCCAGTCTAGTGTGGAGGTGAAGGAATGGAGGGTGGATAGTGGATACAGGCTCTCAATATTTTAATCCCAAATATCCTGAGTCACCATGGAAACCAAATTTAAGAGGCTTGCATGGAAGCATACAAGCGTGCCTGTCTGGGAATACGGAATTTCATTTTTCCTGTCTATCTAGTAAGTATAGAGGTAAGTATCTAGTGTGTATTACCATGTGTTTTGGTCTTGCTTACTGTAAATCGCTCTGGATTAAGAGCGTCTGCTAAATGCCTAAATTGTAAAATTGCAAATTGTAACTGTATTGACACACCGGATTTCCATAAAGAGAGATACACTGAGGAGGTTTGCAGGGGTGGGGGTGGGATGGGGCAGAGAGAGACAAAGACCAACAGAGAGAGAGAGACCAAGTTTTGAGGTAGAGTTTATCATTACAGGCGACTCTCTGCAGGAAACAGGAATCAGGAAGTGTCAAACCTCTCCCTGCTTCCTGTGCTGAATGGTGGAACGTCAGTCTCGTACACTACCTTCATGTAGTGCCTTGCCTTTTCAAATGAATGATGATTTAGGCTGTTCCAGGGGCCCCCAGAAATTATTCAAAGATTTCCAAAATAAATCGATATTTTCTAAAATGTCACAAATGCTTTCCCAGTTTTAATAGGTTAAGAGATCATCACATTAATCACATATATTTACATAACATTTTGAAACGAGCACTGGTCAAAAAGGCATTATGAAAATGTGTTGTCAGAGCAACTTCATAAAAGTAATACTAACAATGACAGAATGTCGTCAACATGTATTATTGTATTACTCAAGTAAAGGGCAGTTTAATTGTAAGTTAAACCCTTAGATGACTAGCAAATAGTGCAATGTACAAGCTGACAATGCATCACATTGCGACACATGAGCTTGTAGATTTTTGTTGAACGTTTGCCCTCCGAATAGGGGCACTTGGGTAAGGTTCATGTGGAAAAAACAAACACACATGAAACAGTATAGCCACATTCATCTCTCTCACTTTCAGTCACTCTCTGTCTCTCTGCTTCGCTGTCTGTTTAACTTCTGCTTAAAGTAGGGATGTGGTTTGCTCTGGCCAGTGAAAGGTTTTGTTCCTGTGTGAATTAAATCGGCTGTAATACTGAATCAACGGCTATAATGCAATATTAATATAGTGTGTGTTTTTCACACTAACCAGGTGGAGGTCCATGTTAAACTCTCTCCCTCACTCTCATGCAGTCACACACGCACACACAGCCATGTGAAATATTTCCTGTTGTTGCAACGACGCTCACTGTTTCCTGTCACAATGACTGTGTGTGTGTGTGATGTCACCCAGTGACTTGTCACGACTCCCCAGTTAACTGCCTGTGTGTGTGTGTGTGCCTCTGAACAGCTGACATGAGTTGATACAGTGGGCCAGGTAGTAGCAGGTTGAGGACCATAGCAAAAGGTACCACCAGCTTTTAGAGGGGCTTTTTGTGATTACTGTTACACACAATCAATCATTTAGCTGGGGAGTGGGGAACCCCTGGAACTCCTTCAAGGACCCCCAGGGGTCCCCGGGCCCCACTTTGTGAACTGCTGACTTACTTCATTAGTGAGCATGTGGCGATAGTCCTCCAGCTCTGACAGAGACTGGTGTCCTTTCTGAAAGAACTGAGCCTGCACCTCCATCAGTGACAGAATCTGGTGGGGGTGGGTGAGGGGGGGGAGGGTGTCATTTTTCAAAGATATCAATATATTGTATACTTGTAATAGTTAAGTCTATATTCATCAGAAGATCTGAGCTCTCCAGTACTCCTCGTTGTGATACGGTCGTCCTATTCTGAGAGTCATCACCAGTAATGCCTGATTCATGCTTGGTTGCGCACCGTGTCGCACACTGAAAGTAGACTATAAACAAGTAAATCTACTATTTACAATTAAGCGCACACTAAGTATAAATCACACTTGACTCCCTCCCTGTCAGTTGTTTTCCAGTTAAGATGAGATGTACAGCCACTGGCTTGTCTCAAGTTATCGGCTTTTATTTATACTTGTTTGACAGGATGTCAGATATTGATATTCTGTTTAAATAAAACATCCAGTAATACCCACAAGGTAAAATGACACATATCTAATTCAAAGGTTAGAGATGCACACCACAATTTTGTCTTCCCTGTGTATTTTTGGTTTCTTCCTGAAAGCCTGCATGTCTTCCCCCCATCTCTCTCCCCATTTCCTGTCAGCCTACTGTCTGTCCCTCCATAAAACATATAAAATAAAATAAAACATTAAAAAAAAGAAAAAGACCCAATCAAAATTATATTATTATTTTATGACATGATATTGTGACATCACAATATCATCCTCTCCCCTAACCCCTCCCCCTTTATCATACAACAACAGCTGTGGGTGCGGCTTCAGTTCAGGTGGATCACCACCCACCTGAAACCCAGGCATACTTAATTAACTGGTGGGTGTGGCCACCACGTAAAAACATCTTAACACATTCTGTAAACCTTTTTGAAAAGAACCTTTCTCCTTGTATAATCATAGTACCTGTTTGATGGCCGTGTTATAGGGGGGGAAATAATCACTGCATAACCTCTTATACGTGATGTCAGAACCAAATAGAGACTGGAGCAGAAGCTTTGTGATATTTCAATGTGAACTCACCGCAAACAAAATGTCTGTCTTCTTCTTGGCTTCAATGACATTGATCTGGAACAAAAGGAGAAAATGCCTTTGAAAAACACAGTGTACAATCTTTCTATAACCAGAAACTAGCTAGCCAGTTTGCCCCTTCCTACAGCACTGAAATGACGCCTGCAGGATATATTATTATCATTCACAGCAGCAGAGAGGAATGTCCCTAATCAGCGGTGCAGACATGCATTTGATACCCGTCACCTCGGTTACATAACTCTCATACCAAATTCAAACCACCACTAGAATTCCGCTTACATTTTGCGAAAGTGCCGTGGTTCCTTGAAGTCTATGGCAGTGGTTTTCAACCTTTTTCCATCATCAAGTCCATTATTTATTCAGCATTAGAGCCATTTGAGCCATTTTGATGAGATTTAACCTCTCAGACCCCAAACTTAGATTATTAGGTTATCTATCGTTGGATACGATTTTGGCCATGCTGTATTCATGTGATACCATAGGAGAGATAACAGGCAAACGTTGATCAAAATAACAATTCTTCTACTGTATATTCTCTAATTGTGTAGACTTCTTGTAAATTAAGTAATGCAGATGTTTAACAATAATGTAACTCTTGAGAGTGTAATGTAACTCTTGACATTTTACGTTTACACTCTCAAGAGTTAAAGATCTATAAGGGTATTGGTTACCAACTCCATCATTTAGCTGGGGACCACTTGGAACCCCCTCAAGGACCCCTGGTGGTCCACGGACCACTGGTTGAAAACCACTGGTCTATGGTGAGGGGTGATTCATTACGACAGAATGCCCAGCCAGCAAAAAAACCTTTTTGAGTGAAGTTTGCAGCGAGACAAAGCAGCAACCAACCAGTCCAGATGCTCGCTGTGGTCTGACCTAGGGGTGAACTCACGCTGGGCGAGTTAGTGTCTATACAGAATTACTGGAATTTGTCAGAAGCACACAAAGGTGGTGTCACAGGTCATTTTTGGACACAGACATTTCGTGGGAAGACACTTAGCTTAAAACCAGTAGCGATAGTGGTTGGTGTGAATTAGGCGTTATTCTGTTTAAACTCTTCACTGACATGTATAGTTGGACATGTTTTAGTGGGCCTCGTGTGTTTGTATCCATCCATGTATCTCGTACACCAGTGGTCCGGGGACCAACAGTGGTCCTTGAGGGGGCTCCAGGTGGTCCCCTTGCTAAATTATGTAAAGTTGGTAACCAAATGGACCCATCTTTAACACTTGAGTGTGTAAAATGAAACCAAGTGGACCCGTAAGGCTACGCTCTCAAGAGTTACAATTTTGATAAACATCTGCATCACTTCATTTACAAGAATGCTACACAACTAGAGCATGTAAATGCGTGTCCTAATGGTACCAACATCAATACAGCCTGGAATTGTGGACAAAATCGTATCCAACGACAACAAAACATTCTTTAGTTTTGGGTCCGAGAGGCTAAATGTCATCAAATGGTGGTCCGTGGCTCAAATGCCCAATAAGTAATGGACTTTGATACAAAAATGGTTGAAAACCACTGTCCTATATTATTGTATATATGCCATGTGTTCACAACAACGAAAAAATAACTAGTTCAACTCACTTATAATCATAGCCCTTGATCAGCATATAGAACATGATGGATCACTGGATACGGTACATAATATAACACTACATTTGTTCATATGTGCTTGGTACTCTATATGACATGGTAACATTACACATTCTCTAAGTCACTGACCTGCAGAACATAGTCCAGCGCCTCGGAGCGGAAGGCCTTGCGCGCGCTGAGCAGAGCGTTGGTGCTGTCCTCCACTTCGTGGGGTTTACAGCGTGGCGCCTGGGCATTCCTCGTCAGACACCCCTCCAGGGTCTCGCTCCTCCTCTCAAACTCCTTACGCACCTCCTTGAAGCGACGGACATCTCTGTAGGTAGGGGGCGAGGAATGGTTCAGAGGTTGTTCAGTTCAGCCAGGAAGAGAAAGAAAGCAAAAGGGAAAGACTGAGGCACAGCAAGGTGAACTTGATTTGGACATAACTTAGTATTCTACATTTAGACTAAGGACTTGACTCGGACATGACTTGGTATTCTATATTTAGACTAAGGACCTGATTTACTTCTAGGCTCAGGACTTGACTTGGTATTCTTCTACATTTAGACTTGCAACTTGACATGATACCTGTAACTGACTTGAATAGTTTGTTTGAAAGGTATATTCTCAACATGTCTCATCCCAAATTGACATTTGGCTTTCTTTCAACACAAAAGAGGGCATGGCAAACTAACAACGCTTAGTCACTGGGTTTGGAATCCATCGTAACTGTGAGTGACAGATGCTACTATTCAATCACAACAAGCCACAGCCACAAATATATTTATTTACTTTACTTCAACAGAAAGTGCTGGCTAAGACAATGAACAGATGTTAGGCTGAGGGCCGATAACTATCTGAGAGACAGATGGACAGAGAGTAGACAGTGGAAGAATTAATAATAATAATAGCCAGTCAACAGAATGTGTGTGGAAAAGACACATTCAAGGGATTTGAACGCAGTTTAAGGTTTTAGCTTGCAGGTTTAGTAACCAAGATTTGCACTCAAACACATTACATAAAGGATTACACTAATCAGACAAAGAAGACAGTTGATCCACTCACTCTTTCACAAAACTCTGCAGCTTCAGTTTGACTGATTTCTGTGTGGCCTCAATCACTTCCTGTGAGTGTGAAAGAGTGAGAGAGAGAGTGAGAGAGAGAGAGAGAGAGAATAAAGAAGGGAATTGAAGCACCAGTAAGAACTAATGCTGACTATTAGGTGAGATGTCATATTTTCACCTGTGTGCTACTGAGAACTACAACTATTTCTCACTGTGCATCATTATAGCCACATTTCTAACTGTGCTGGATAGTGTAGTAAATCAAATGCACAGACAGACTCACCCCCTGAGCTTCCAATATGATGGACATCTTTGTGGAGTATTTTTCTAAGCATTCCTGTAAAATAGAAATATTGATTTGACATCTTGTAGCATTCATCCATTCAAGCCATCTGAACTATTTATAGTATTTTTATAGGTAAAGCAAATCCCCAGCTGGGTTGATACCTGGTCCTGTCCTGAATCAATTTAAACAGTTTGGACTTTTTGGGGGGATGCTTAAAAGAAGACGTGTATAGGCATACATACCGTTACAAACAACCATTTTAAATCTGTTAATGGAAAATAAAATGGGCTCCTTGCAAAGCGTAATATCATATGTGTTACACTGGTCAAATGCAACTAAACAAGAATGGACCCAAGTATTTGGCTGGGCTTTATGTGTTGAATTTGAGGCAATTTGTTATAGAAGGTAGTCAGTGACTATGTGAATTCCAGGGTATGAAATTTACATCTGAACGTTTCTATAGTGGTCCCAGAAATATTCTCGGTAGTGGTCCCAGTAATATTTCTTGTTAAACGGGAATAAATACCACTCGTATACTACTTAATGGTGGTATATACACATATCTCCAATTGATATTGTTGTTTCAGTTGGAGATGAAATTCCCCTCTAGACTGCAAGTCTGGCTAGAGGGCGGGTCAAAGAGTACTAGTGGCCATATGTCACTGATCACATGACCCCCACAACTCGATTCTCCGGTAGGCAACACAGAAGAGTGGGACCTTTTTCGTATTTACACACATCAGCTCTAAGTTGTTTCTCATCCATCTATGTTTTTATGTTTTTATTTTTTATGCTCTAGTTACCATTGTTTTACCGTTTTATCTGCTTGCCTGTGTTTTATTGCTATTTTTATGTTCTGCCCTGTGTATGAAAGGTGCTAATAAAGTGTATTATTATTATTATTACTTATACTGTAATCGGTGTAAGTATGTCGGTACATTCCACCAGCCAATGAGAAACCACTGCTCTCGATGACGTAACTAAAGACTACGTTTCAAAATTGGTATAAGGTCAATAGTATGTATTGGCTGGGTATGTGTCACACACCCACACATCACATAATATTACACAAAACATAACATATCTTGGTAACATATCTTGGTAATTGTTTATTTTGAAAGAAAAGTGATTAATTCATTGCAACTAACTATTGCAATTGTTGCAATAGTTATTGCAAAACTGTATATGCTGACTCCCCTTTTGTTGGATACTGCAGAAATATAATATTTTGCGCTAGCTCAGTCACATATACGGTATTTGTATTTAAACCAGATGCATATGGTGAACACAGGTGATTTGCAAGCTTTGCAAGAAGAGAGCTGTACTGGTGAAGGAATCTCAAACCACCATCTGACACAGACATTAAGTGCATGTCATGTTTCCTCTATTCCAGTAACTGTGTCTGTGCTGCTTGGTGCTACAATATCACAGCATCATGTTCAGTTTGACATAGCAATAGCCTGCACTGCCTGCAGGGAAACAGCTTGTTAATATATTAGTTTTGGGTCTGAGATGCTAAATGTCATCAAATGGTGGTCTGTGGCTTAAATCCAGAATAAACTAGATAAAGTGCCCCTCGGGGCACAGGTCTTCACCAGGGCAGGTCAGGTTGTGGCCTCCTGGTGGCGCTATAAAGGCCAATGTGAAAAGGGTGACATTTCTTCTTACGCCTTGGATGGCAATTGGATGATTTGAGGCATTTTGTTCCAAAAATGTGTTTTATGCGCTATAACAGCCCAATGTGAAAAGGTTGAGATATATTCCTCAGCCTAGTAGGAAAGTCTGTGAAAGATTTCACGAAAATTGCACACTGCATTCATGATTTGAGGCTTTTTGTTCAAAATCCTGCTTTGTAAGCCAATGTTAGCCAATTAGGATGGAATATGAAATATCAAACAGATCCGGCTTGAACACATGACTATAGAGATAGAGTGTAAGGATTTGCGTGATTTTTGGACATAATCTGGAGGAGTAATATCAAAAGATCCTGGGGCAGAGGTGCCCAGAACGTGTGTGCAAAATTTGGCATCGACCGGGTTAATCATTAAAGTCGTCTCAGTCATATTTCGGTAAAGCTGAGTTGCGTTTGTGTCAGTGTCAACTTGGGTGTTTAAAGACACGTGGCTGCCCAGCTGCCGTACATTCCACTCACCCCCATTAAGACGTCCCTGGAGCAATGGTGGCCCAGCTCTCTGAGGCCGCTGACGAAGCTCTTGCTGCTCTGGCAGTACGCCCTTCCAGCCTCCAGCATGGCGTGGCATTGTTTCACCAACTGCACAACACAGTTACACACAGAGTCACAGCTGGAACAAACACCATTTAGTATGGATATTCTGGACAGCAGGAGAGTAGAAAAGTGGTCTCTTACCACTAGTCAATTTTTACACAGGGCCTTATTATTATTATTATTAAGGGCCTTATTTAGACTATCTATATTTTGCAAGTTAAGTAGTGCATCATCTGGGCACAAAGTGAGGCGCACTGTGCAAAGGGGCTGTATTTCTTTAGACTAGTCTAGTATTTAGATTAGTCATGGCATGGGTGTGTTTTGAGTATAACATAAATTAGGCCAATCAGAGTGTAGTCTCCGATTCCCTTGAAGAGTTTGTTGCGCCTTCAGCATAGTGCATTATTTATAGTGAGGACAGATATAGCAAGTTAGAGGAGACACATATTCCGCTGCTGAGGAAAATTGCATTCAAGTATCTATGGGAGCAGCATTAATAATGTGATATAATGATGTCAGGAGAAATAAAAGTCCTGCTCACTGGTCAGAATCAGTTATGTAGCCTAATGTCTACATAACAGACATTTGTGATACCTTGACATATCAACTTAATAATTGTATGCACCTTCTCAGTTAGGTTCTTTTTTAAACTACATTTAAAGTATGACGTTATAGCAGCACCGTTCACCGTGTGCTCTTGGCGTCCCAATTGGATATTGATGATGGACTTACTGAAGCTACAGAGACATAAAGAAATCAATGCCAGGATGCTATTGGATTCACGACATTCCAAAGGGTCAGGTTGGGACAAAACGTTTTGGCTTAAGATCACGAGAGGTATGACCATATTTTATCTCCAATGAAGTGTAGTACTAGGCAGGCTACTCCCCCACCACACCAAAGTTGTTTTTGGCTAATATCAAGGGATATATGGCTAATATGGTCCAGATTTCAACCTCAATGCTGAGTCTCTCCGAAATGTCATCCAAATTGAGAGTTGTATTGAAATCATATGGATTTTGATTGCAATCAGTGTGTACGCTTGTGAACCCAAATACATCTTAATCCCAATAATGTCTAAATAGTAAGGACCTATCTGTGCCGTCATGATAGTTAAAGCCCAGCCCACACCAATTATTCGTAATAGAAGGAGTTGCAACTTGCATCCGCTTGCAACTTCCACCTAAAACTGAACCGACTTGCAACAGGACAATTAAACCCCTGCAATTTCTCTCTGCAACGTACGTATTGCAAATGATTTGTTGTAAATCATTGGTGTGGACTGGACTGGGCTTAAAATGTGCTTACAATCTCTTAAAATAGCATTGCGCAAGACCAGTAGCAGAGCAGTAAACAAAATTAACTGTTTTTAATTTAGTCTACAATAACATGCCCAAAATAGGGACATCAAGTTGAAACGGGTTAAATCTACAGCTGACCACATAATTTTCAAACCATGTTGGAATCCATGTTTCCCTTCAGGTCTGTAGATAAATAGTTTTGGTTCATTAAACTAAGAAGTGGGGTAAACACATTGGGGGAAAGAGTTGTCACTAACATTATACTGCTCAAACAATGTGGTATTTAGGTCACATTCATACCAGAGAGCTTTGCTGCGATTAAAACGAATCCGCAGCAAATAACCGCATTTTACTCCGCCCAAAAACGTGGGTTTCGCTTCGCTTCGAATCGCACTTGACTACGATTCGGTGCAGGTGTGAATGCAATCCGCAGTAAATAAAGGAAATGAAGCAAACATAATGTGGCGGGTGAGGAGCTGAACACAGTTGGAGACGGAGAAGGCATATTTTACGCAGCGCAAAGATGTCCCGTTACTGTGGATAGACGTGGTTGAATAAGGAGACTGAAGCCCTGATCGAAATGAGGACGTGTACATTAATCAATTGCTTAAGAAAACACATAAAAACACTGCAGTGTATTATAGCCTACATAATATTCTGTCTGTCTGTCTGTCTGTCTGTCTGTGCGTGCCGTAAACATGGAGTGCTGTCACTGTGTGGGACTGGGGAGTTATCAGTGCGCTCATGCAGCGCTGTGCCTCCATGCCCAAAAGAACAGTGTGTGGCGGCTGCGTGCGTAGAGAGAGAGAGAGGGGGGGGGGTCCCAGACGGCACGACACATGCACGTTATGAGTGTAATTTTATCACCATAGATTTCACTGTGTAGGCTATAGTTAATGAATGGAACACATTGATAAAGGT
>NC_139716.1:19360985-19428485 GCF_964188405.1 Protomyctophum parallelum | reverse complement strand
GGCATAGGAGTGAAAATAATTTAGTCCCTTGTTTCTGCCGAATCTGGGTTGCACATGGTTTGTTGAGCAGCTCCCTCTGGTGTTATGGGTGTGGACTTCGTTGACATTAAGGAAGTATTTAGACAGGTACATGGGTATCTTGGTGCCCACCTGTCCATTCAAATTCTAGACGGACCTGCCCCAAAGTTATTAGTGCAGCCGCACCCGGCAGCTGGCGAAAACTAGAGTTCTCAACAGGCCCAAAAATGAAGGCCTGGGCCCTCATCAAACATCAAGAGAATGTCCTCGCTAGGCCGCTATACTACCCGTAGATCTCCATATAGGCTATTGTATGGAGCTGACCTGTTCTGACATTCCATATGTTGATCTGACCTCATCAAACCATGTAGGCCTACACTCAAGACATGCTCCTTATGAATGTCCTCCCTAGGGTTAATTTTGTGAGTTCTATGCTCCCACTGCCACCGCCAGCACAGTATTGGACTAAGATTCATTCTGCTATATCTACATTTGTGTGGAATAGGAAACGCCCACGTCTCAAACTTTCCTTGCTACAGCGGACCAGAGCTGATGGCGGTCTCTCGTTGCCTAACTTCAAATTATATTATTGGGCTTTCACTCTTCGCCCCCTTTTAAGATATTTCGACTCAACTATAAAGGTTTGTTGGCGAGAGCTTGAGGAGAGTTTGGTTCATCCTGTTGAATTGAGAGATCTGATCTATTCAAACATAACGAATAATCAATGCAAGGTTCGCTTTGGGCCAATAATTTCTCATTTAGTAACAGTGTGGAGAGCGGCTGAAAAATTGCGCAAGATTGATTTGAAATGGAATTCGTTTTCCCCAGTGTTCAACAATGATGGTTTGCTTTTGGACAATCGTCCTATTCGTTTTCCAAGATGGAGTTCCAAGGGGATTCATACTTTGGGTGACTTATTTGATGCTAATGGTTTACGTTCTTTCCAGAATTTATGTGATATTTTTAACTTGCCTGGTAACTCTTTTTTTTTCTATTTACAATTGAGAACTGCCATGAGGACATATGGGGTGCCATGGCAGACCCCCCTTGCAATGCACCCTTTGCATAGACTTATCTGTGATGTTAGGTCAAGAGGTTTTGTTTCCGTATTGTATGATTATTTATTAGAATCTAGTTATGGGACCTTGCTTGTCGATACTGTATGGAGGAATGACATACCAAATCTAGATCCAGATTGGAGCTGGGATACAGTGTGGTCTAATGTTATCCTGTCTTCTAGGAATCCTGATCATCAACAAATTCATCTAAATTTTGTTCATAGGACGTACTTAACCCCCCGTAGATTGTGTGCTATGCGGATTTTAAATAATCACAACTGCACTTTCTGCACTTCAAACACCATAGGTACATTCTTTCATATGGTGTGGGAGTGTCCGAGTGTCCTCACATTTTGGAATTTGGTTGCTACTAACCTTTCGACTATTCTACAAGTTAACATCACACCCTCCCCATCTCTATTCTTATTAAATGATGTATCCCAGTTGCCATTGAATAACACCCGTATTCGTGTCTTCTTTGCTGGCGTAACGGCCGCAAAGAAGATGGTTGCTTCGCACTGGAAACCGCCTCATACATTGTCATTTCGCCAATGGGCTTTGACCTTTCTGGATATCATTTATCTAGAAATGTCTACAGCAAGATTGCATGGTGCAAAAGAGGAAAACATTGAGATTTGGTCTGGTATTGCAGATTTGGTTGGGGGCATGGTTTGATCATTTTTATTGTTATTATCATTATTTGTTTTTTGTTTCCATTGCACAGTGGTTGAAGTGATGACATTTTGTGGCATCTTTGGTCTTGGGGGGGAGGGGTGGGTGGGATTGTTTGTTTTTGTGTTTCTTGCTTTTGCTGTTGTGTGTTGTTTTATGTGTGTTTTGTTTGCTTTGAGTTTTTCATGTTGTTAACGTGTCTTATTGTGATTTTTGATAACAAAAAAAAAAGACATGCTCCTTATGGGGCCAGTACAGAATTCATTCCATGTTGATCTGACCCCCCATCCCAAAGCACCAGCGCTCGGCCAGCAGTCTGCCATCAACGAGGCGGATGCGTGCACGTGACCTCAGGCGTCCTGGTTATTTTTGTGTTGCGTCTCTGCTCTAAATATTTTATGAGACTTTATTTACATTAAAAAGCTATTATTCCAGTTATTAGCTCCATGACAGGCCAGGCCAGGGCGTGTATTCCTGTTTGACAACCTTCTCTAGACAAGTTTGTAACGTTTTATCATTGTTACTCAACACGCGCACGCACGTGTGCGCAGGCATGTGTGTGTGTGTGTGTGTGTGTGTGTGTTTGTGTGCGTGTGCAAGCCGTGCTACTATATGCATGCTCAACCTTGAGCAACTTTAAAGGGCCACTTCACCCCTTTTGCAACCATCTAATTTGTGTTTTTAGAGATTTCAGTATTTCAAAGTGTCCATGGACTCCATCATGACATGGACACTGGGCTCACTTTCTTCCTGGACTACAATTCCCATAATGCTTTGGTGCACTGCTACTCCTCGTGGATAGGGGGAGAGCTGTCTTACTGAGACAACATGTAGTCCAGGAAGTAACCTAAGTGTCCATGACATCATGGATGTCCATGGACACTTTGAAATACTAAAATATCTAAAAACACATATTACCCACATAATAAACCCCAGGAAAGTGTTTCTTGTCTCCTAAAATAAGATCTGGTTGCAAAAGGGGTGAAGTGGTCCTTTAGGTGATTGTCCTTACTTGGCACAGCAGATCAAGGCAGCAGCAGCCAGCAGGACAGTTCAATTCCTTCACAAACTGTAGCCTAGGCGCTAGGCGACTGTGGCTCAAGAGGTAGAGCAGGTCGTCCAATGATTCATGGGTCGGCGGTTCGAATCCCGGCTCCTCCTGTCTACATGTCGAAGTGACCTTGGGCAAGACACTGAACCCCCAATTGCTCCCGATGTGCTGGTTGGTACCTTGCATGGCTTCCGCCGCAATCGGTGTTTTTGATTGATTGAAATCTTTATTAACAGTTTGTAGAATTTACAGTACATTTTAAGCACGAACTCAATACAAAGACTGTCAACTGTGAGTGGACGACCCAATTAAGCATTACACTTGTTTACAACAGGGTCCACATTGTTCAATTCATCAAATGTGTATGAATGGGTGAATGCAATGCACAATCTATGTAAAGCGCCTTGGATAAAGGCGCTATATAAATGCACCATTTACCATTTAGGCCGCACAGAAGGTCGTGGTTTATATTAGGGCATGCTAGCTAACATTATTTCAGACTAGCCCAAACATTTAGATTCTCGTAGAGGTTTTTTTCGATTCTGACGAATCTCTCTACGAGAGTCTAAAAGATAACCCCGCCCCTAACGTCGAAAAGGAACGTTTGTGCCTCAAAATCACTCTTACCTTGTACAAATGCAAAATCTAAGCTGCTTTAAATGTTGCCCCACTTGTTTGTGATCTGTGCGCACCCATATTAAACACCGCACATGCTTATTTTTCAATAGAAAAGGTATTTTAATCCACTCTGTCTCGGAATCTGGCAGCCATCTTGGTTTTCTCTCCATTGTAGATGCGCAAGAGAACCCTGGCCGCTAGGGGCGCGGGCAATGTTCTGTTGCGCATTTACAATGGAGGATTCCGAAACAGAGTGGATTAAAATACCTTTTTTATTGAAAAATAAGCATGTGCTGTGTTTAATATGGGTGCGCACAGATCACAAACAAGTGGGGCAACATTTAAAGCAGCTTAGATTTTGCATTTGTACAAGGTAAGAGTGATTTTGAGGCACAAACGTTCCTTTTCGACGTTAGGGGCGGGGTTATCTTTTAGACTCTCTTAGAGAGATTCGTCAGAATCGAAAAAAACCTCTACGAGAATCTAAATGTTTGGGCTAATTTCAGACAGTTGTTGTTGCAAATCAATGCACAGGCATAGCTTACAGGGCTCAGACACTAAATGTAGCCTAGGCCTACTCACGTTTGCATGACCGAGAGGGAGAGGCATTTCAGCCCTAGCTTACACATAACTCAGGCCTAATTGATCTCCAGGCACCAGACAGAGACTATTTAAATAGATCTCCAATCGTGTGGCAACGCTCGACCCGAGACTAATGAGAAATGTTTGGAGCAGGGTTGCCAGATTGTGTGTGAGAAACAAGCAACCGCAAGTCTATGAAACAAGCCCAAAATAATCAAGCACTATGTAAATAAATACATAGGCTATTTGAAAATAGTAGATCTACAAGTTCACAACGCGTCGCGTGTGAGCTTGTAGATCTACTATTTTCAAATAAATCTTGAAGAACTTTGGAAAAATGTGGAATATTAAACATTTTAACAACACAAATCTTGTATGGGGGTTCCTGGCTTAACATGTTTTCAGATGGGGGTCCGCAGAAAAATGTATATTAATTTGGGGTTCCTTGACTTAACCCTGGTTTAAACAACAGGGGAAACAAGCCCAAAAAACGCAACCCGAAACTACAATATTTACAAGCATCTTTACAGAAAAACAAGCCCAATGTCGCTTATAATAAGCGGACATGGCAACACTGGTTTGGAGTGACGGACGGAGTCCACGCGTCCACGCCGGGCACCAGATGGCGGCGAGTGTCTCCCTCCCTCTGCTGACCAAAACACGTCACTGCAGACGGCAGCCGGGCAAGCGACTGAATGGCCTTTTAATTTAAAACACCATGTTTCAGTTCAAACAATGTTCCAATGTGTTTTGCTTATTTCTAAATGTGCATGTTTTCGAAAATTGACCTTTTTTAATACACTAGTAAAAGTGATGCATCACTTCTTGTATACCCCCAATTTTGAATTGATAACCCAATTACCCAACCCAATCGTCTTAAAGTTTATTATTTGCATTTCATGTATGTCAGTTTGTCAGGTAGCCATAACTAAAAGTGTTACCGAATGGCACGCATAACGAATTGTTTTTATATTGTTGCTTTACCAAAATAGTCTGAAAATACTAAGGAAGTAGGCTTTTCATTATAGGCCTATTTCCCAAAGTTCTTGGAATTACAAAATAGACCTCCTATAGGCTATTAGATGGGATCATATATCTGCAAGTCCACTAGTGTGGAGTGTTAATAACCTATTTATAATGTGTTGTTAAAAGAAGAAAATCCCCTGTCTTCAGAGTAAAAAACAAAACAAAACAATAAAGAAAAAAAAGAAAGCAGAATCTGTCCCCGGTCCAAAGCACCTCGTCTTCTTGCCAAAAAAGGGGGTGTGCGTGTGTGATGTGCATCAGAGAGAGAGAGGGGGAGAGGGAGAGAGAGCGAGAGCGTACAGCGGACGTGCGGGGCCAGAGGAGAGGAGCGACTGTAGCGACACACATTTTTCCTCCACTCCGACAGAGAGAAATGCTGCAACAACAATGACAACAACATAAATAACGACATTGTCCAACTTGTCATTTCTCCTCTCTGTCTTTCCCCGAGTCGTGTCACAACAACAGCCAGCCAGGCCAGCGCCTACATGCATGCATGCGGCTTCCATCTGGCAGCCTGCGCCGAACGCGAGAGAAGCAGCAGCCGCATAATTGTTTTCATAATGCGGGCGTGAGTGAGAGGCACGCCGTAGTGAACGGAGGTAGGAATCGGGGAGGATACTACTACTGTTGGCTATACTGGAGACAAGCCAATTAAGGGCGACAGTCAGTCAGACAGAGACGCAAACAGCGGGCGCCACAATAATGTCGAACCGAAAGCACCGGGACAACCAGGAGATCTGCGCCCGCAAGGTCCGAGAGCTGGCCCAGTCCGGAGTAAACAAACACTGCTTCGAGTGCAGCCAGCCCGGGGTGACATACATCGACATCACCGTGGGCTGCTTCGTGTGCACGTCGTGCTCTGGAATGCTGTGAGTACTACACTGTTACACACACCATGGGCAAATGTGATACGATAATTTCTAGCCTCTCTCTACTACACGTCGTGTGACCCCCAATGGATGGATCATTCATAATCTTACATCGCAAATAAGCAGATCATTGAAATTATGGTTTAGCCTGAAACCCACTAGCCAACCCCTAAAACTACAATACATTTAAGATTTAGGATGTTTCTGTGTCGACCAGAAGGTGTGAGGCGGAACAAGACAAGAGGGAGGCTGTGTGTGGATTGTACGCACACGTTAATTACGCAGTGTCTCTCTCTTCTCTTCTCTCTCATGTTATTTCCTTCCGATTACAGCTCAAAATGAGAAACCACTCGTTTCCAGGCTTGTCGGAACCGTTAATCGCACCTGACTTTCATTTCGCCCGACTTTCATTTCGTCATGGTGTAGCAGGTTTGACAATTATAATTGACACCTCTCTCCCGGGTTCTTTTCTCCTGTGTGTTTTGACACATTCTGTTCTCTGCATGCTGAGTGACAGCAGCTTGGTTGGGCCCAACACATGAGGCCGAAGATTTTTCAGTACTAGGCTACTATAGTAGGCTATACTGAAAAATCTTCTCCTAGTATACTAGGCTATACTTTGTGGCAATATTTCAGCACTGGTCTGCGCACTCTGCTTCCACATTCTGTCCCACTTAACGGTATTTGCTGGTATTCACGGAGAAAATAGGCTTATAGTTTCTTGTGGACATTCTTTTCACAAAGGAATTTTATTTGCTCTTTTTGTTCCCACCAACACACATATGTCTATGCTGTCTCACAGTCAGATGTCAATTTTGTTATCTTTACCTTTCTATTGCTGAATTTGTTCTGGAGGATACTTATGTTATAATATTATACATGTGTGGAGCGAGTGACCCTCACAATCACATCTTCTATTTTCATTTTTGATCTGACCCCCCTCTCTGTATCTCCCTACATCTCAGGAGAGGCCTCAACCCTCCCCATAGAGTCAAATCTATCTCCATGACAACCTTCTCCCAACAGGAAGTGGAGTTTCTGCAAAACCATGGCAACGAGGTGAGTGACAAGGCTGCCTCTTAAATCGCCAGTGGATTGAGGGGCTATAGGAGACGGGGCATGTTACACTCACGTCACACTACTTATGTGGATTATTGTAACATAACACAATTTGAATGCAGCTATTCATTTTCTGGTATTATGTAGGCCCTACATTGTAGGGCAGCCATATGTCGGATATTCAGCAATATTGAAAGGCCATCTTGTCCTATTACATATTATGACAACAGTCACATGCCCTGCCCTGATTAGAAAAGCTTGTTTTGGTAAGGGCTAAAGTACAGTACAATTCTACTCTCTGCCATCCTGTTATTTTGCAATGTGGAATATGATGCTCCCTTCCTGTTACCAGTTGGACTAGACTTTGTGGTTTGACTGTATTGTGAGAAACACTGCTGCTCTGCCCCACATAAGTGCTGTGAAACAAATCAACCAGTAATGTTCCATCTCTCCCTTACTGTCCAAAGGTAAAGAGAGAGAGAGAGAGAGAGAGAGAGAGAGGTTTTTGAATGCATCATGCATTTTCCCATCCATGCTTCAGATACTTGTTTATTCGTGTCCATGGCTTGCCATATACTGTAGAAAGGAAATAAATCAATTGCTTGTACCAAAATGATTGTTAACTGATTATTCATATGATGGCCAAAGCACAACACAAGTGACTCAGTAATTTCAAATAAAGTGGGCAGGAGGCGAGAGATGTATAATATTCTCCATTGTCTCGCCAGCATCTCTGTTGGCACATTTGTACATTGTACATTTGATCTGTGAGGGGTCCGGCTGATTAATGTATACACCTCTTCTCCTGAATATTCCATAGCTCTTCAGTGAGTCACAGTCAATACTGCGTATTAATCAATGTAAGACATTTCTTATATTAATACACAGTACCTCAACTCATCCCATGGGTCACAGATTTTTTTTTTTCTCTATGTAAAATAACATTGGTCATCTTAGAATCGAGAGTTGTGGTCCAAAATGAATAAACTGTCCAAGCTATATTGTTGGGTAGTCTGTATCATTTATGATAGCCAGTCACTCATATTTGATACAGTATTTTTCTGCCTAAAATTGTATTAATTTGGCGGCGGTAACATTAGGCTAACATTAGTCATATGAGTCATACCGCCGGGGTCTAATTCAGAATAGGGAAAAAAATGTGACCCAGGTACAATGCGTAAATTATGTCAGACTTCGGTGCTCTATTAACAAATGCCATAAAATAGATAAAAACAATTACACTCGTGTGAAGTGTGGGGCGCTCTTATCATCATACATCAGTGAATCAAATCAACACATTCCGTGCTACGGACACACACACACAAACCTGTGCTGTGCATAGGAGGGGCCCTCAATAATAATAATTTCAAATATTTTACCTGACAAGTCCACAGACAACCGTTATCCCACTTAACCACTCAAACCCCTTTTTCCCTTGTGTGTGTGTGTGTGTGTGTGTGTGTGTGTGTGTGTGTGTGTGTGTGTGTGTGTGTGTGTGTGACTACTGACTGCGTGTGACTGCGTGTGCATGTTCAGGTTGGGAGAAGGACGTGGCTCTGCGTGTTTGATCCAAAGACTGATGGGTGCAGCGACATGAGAGACTCTCAGAAGTTCAAGGAGTTCCTCCAGGACAAATATGAGAAGAAGAAATGGTGAGAAGGTCCCATAGGATTCACAAATGTTTAAAAACACCCAAATTAACACCTTAGAGTTTACAGTTAAGCCATTTAAGCTAAAATTACAAACTGGCATCTTTCTTCATAACATGCAGGCTAAATTACATTTTTATACTTTGCATAACCTTGTTAGGTCATCAAGGCTAGGGCAAGTGCTACAGGTCAGATTACGGAAGAAGATTGGGAGGGAGTTCTAACTGCAATGGGGAGTTCGTTCCACAGTTTGAGAGCCAGAACGGAGAAGAGTCTGGGACGTACTGTGTAGCGTTATCCCGGATGTTTAGGGAAGGTTCTGAACTTTTGACAGCTTCCCTGTGTTAGCTGGTCTGAGTGAGCAGGAGGGGTTGAAGATATGGGGTGCCATACCTTTGGTTGTTTTAAATTATAAGCCAACATCGGTGTTCTTTTGATTGTTAGTGACACGTAATTCATGAGTGATTTGTTCATAAGAACTAGTTCTTTGCCATGAACAAACACGTTCACTTCTTGAAACTGTTACATTCACGCTTTCGTTCATGCCGCATCCCCCACACACGCACACCACAGACCAGACAGACAGACAGACAGCAGTACGGTAGAGTTTTTTCTCTCTAGTCTAGACAACATGTCTATAGACATACATGTGTATTTCTATCTGAATTTAAAGGTAGCCTACTGTTGTTACTGGAAAAAAGACAGATAGTGTTCGCACCACATTTAAGTATAAAAAGAAAGGGTGCTAAGGGCTGGTCAATTACGGTAAAACTTTTTGTTTGAATAGAAGATGCAAATAGTATGCTCAACATACTTAAAGACATGCTAGGAAATCTCATGTGAGTAAGGCTGCTTTGTAAAACATTGCATTTGTGGAAATAATTCTCGACTAATAAACATAACTCAATTATTTATTGTAGTTATTTATTACTCATAGACATTATATTACAAAGAAGGTCAGGCAATTAGATTGTGAATGACAGTGTTATGTTTCTGTGCAGTCATGTCAGTGTGATTGGATGCACACAGTTACATGCAAAAGTAGCTCATGCGTTCTGCCGGGACCAAAAGCACAACTGAACGTTGAACGTGAACGAATCACGCCTGGGGAGCAGTTATGGGTCAAGTGTTTTGCTCAGGGACACTTTGACACAGACTGGGGCCGGGGGGAACTTTCTGATTCCCAGACGGCCTCTATACCCATTCAGCTAAGCTGCAGGTTCACTAGAGACCACACCTCTACTTAATATTGACAGTTTATTGAAACGAAATGAGATGAATGTGGAACGGGATGAGCAACCCAAGGTTAGTGTGAGACTCTGGGTGGGGGAGAAGTCTCAGGAGCTGACGGCCATCGTTGCTCTACTTGGGGAGCGGTCGGTCGTCTCTGCTCCGTCACTGCGGACTCTCTAGAAAAATAATCAAGGATGAAGGAGGAGGGCCCAGGCGGTGGCGTAACCGTCTGGGCACCCGACTGGTAATCCAGTCGCAGTGTGCCGCGGGTTCGACTCCCGAGCCCGACACGGCCTTTACTGCATGTCATCCCCCTATCTCTCTCCCGTTTCCTGTCAGCCTACTGTCTGTCCCTTCAAAAACCAATAAAAGGCGTAAGCCGCAAAAAATATCTTAAAAAAAAAAAAAAAAAAAAAAGGATGAAGGAGGAGGTTGGTGTCTCAAATCGAAATCAGACCAGTCTCTCCTCTTTAGCGTAAATAAAAAGAACGTTTTTGCTACTCACCAAAACAAAGGCGGGTTGTGTCATTAGAAAGCCTACTTTCCTTAGTGGACGCACTCTGAGCCCCCCACCACATGTATAAACGGTACTTTTTGTCCAAAAGGGGATTTTGTTTCCATCGGAAAAAAATACGTTTAGTTACTCCAATGCGCCCTCTACCGATATTGCCCAGAGAACTGCGTCATAGAGAATATTTGTTTTGTTGAGTAGCAAAAACGTTCTATTTATTTATGCTAAAGAGGAGAGGCTGGTCTGATTTCGATTTGAGATTTAAAACTGAAAGTCCCATAGCCTTATACTGCAGGGCAGAATCGAAGCAGTAGAAGGTTATGGACCAGAGCTAGTTCTAGGTCTAATCTACAGTAGCAAGAGCAGGTGGCGGCAAGCAGCAGGCTCCTTCATTCAGTTTCAGGCAGCTTATATACGCCTCATTCTTTCCCTATCCAGGCAGACAGAATCAAATCTATTCTTACCCACCAATCACATGATGTTTTAATCCTGAGTATCCTGCATCCAGCCTCAGCATTATTCATACCCTATGTCCTGTGACTCTGTCTCCTTCTCATCTTTATTTAAATCAGAGACCTTTAGTGACCAGTACACACAAGTGTCCAGTAGCTGGTCAGTGTGACCCTTCCAGATCATACATCATCATCATGTTGCATCAGTTCAAGCAGACAGTGATGAAGCAATACTGAAATTCATGTGTGCATAGCTATGTTAATGTTCTATGGCTTTAAAGGGGCATTCCACTCATTTTCAACATTTTACTATGTCATTAATATAACTTAGAGCTGTTGATGACACTATCAAGATGTGATTCACCATGTTAATGATTTTTTTCAGACCTGCAGTTCTAGGAAACACAGAATGGGGGGACATTTATTATTTCCACACAACAGCTCTAAGGTATATTAATGACATAGTAAAATGTTGGAAATGAGTTAGTGAAGTTAGTGAAGTTTCTCAGTTATTCTGATGTCTTGCTATGGTCCCGCTCTTGTATACCTGTGGGGGGTTTTGCATAGCGTTCCCTGATTTAGCTTAACATGCATCTTAAAGCGCAGAAACTTTAACGCAAAGTTTAACTGTATTCCATTTGTTGCAAATAAATGGTTTAATCTACTACTAATCTAGGGGCAGCAGTGGCTATGGGGTAGAGTGACCGGATGGAAACCGAAAGGTTCCCAGTTCGAACCCGGGCTCCCCCAGAGTTAGTGTCGAAGTGTCCTTGAGCAAGACACTGAACCCCTATTTGCTCCCGATGTGCAGGTTGGTGCCTTGCATGGTTTCCCCCGGCATCGGTGTGTGAGTGAATGATTGAATGTAATGCACAATCTCTGTAAAGTGCCTTGGATAAAGGCGCTATATAAATGTACCATTTACCATTTTACTTTGACGTGAGCGTTCCTGACTGAAGAAATTCCCTAACAGCATTTCCACAGAGCGTATGGCAGCTTAATCTCCATGGCCTATTAAATATCCAATCTCTTTCAGGCATTTTTCCAAGAGTAAGAATCGGAGGGATGTGGAGGGACCATGGAGCCCCGGGGTCCAGGCCTTGCCCCCTTCCCATGGCCCCCTTGCCAGCCAGGCCCCCTCTCATGCCATGCCACCCAACACCAGACCGACAAGGCCATTGGTGAGTATTCAGGTGGAAAACCAGGATTGAAAGAAACTCAAGTTTCAACTCTTTGTCTTCATCTATTCTCAACACGCACAGATATAATCAACTATAAGTAAAGGTATATGGAAATTGGAAGGGGGTGGTATGATAGAGAAATTGGGCCAGAAATATTACATTTAGATTGATTTGAGAGAGGAGGTGAAGAAAATCGCTGCAGGGGAGCTAGAACAAGAGAGAGAGAGACAGAGTTGGTGTTGCAGCAGTGAATGAAGTGAGACAAAGATGGATGGTCAGAGAGAAAGACCAGGTTGCCCACACATCAAAGCCCATATGAATTATTGAGAATGCCGGACTGACTCACTGACCTTTGCCTCTCTCTGTCTGTCTCTCTCTCTCTCTGGTCTTTCAGTCACAGTCCCAACTGCCGCCATGGGATCGAGTGCCCACTGTCTCCCCTGCTGACATGCGAACGGATGTGTTCACGGCTCGGCCCTCGCGCTCGCAGAGCTTCAGAGACCCCCCTCTTAAAGGTAAGAGGGCAGCTTTTCAGTGCCCAAAGAGACGCCCGTCATGCTTGTGAAAGGTTTCAGCCATGGAACAAGCTCACTTGTCAGCTCTTCAACATTTTTGTTTATGTATCTTTATTCCTCAATATCTGGTTTTTGTTGACGTTTTGATCTCCAACTTTGTGCCCTCAACCCAGACCCTGGTCTGTGTGGGATCGAAAGACAACGCCCAGGTTCCCTCTCCTCAACCCTGGGAGCTCAAAACCATGCCCCCTCCTTCCCTGCTCTGCCGAGACCCTCAGGTCTGTTGCTCACAGCCTCCTCGCTTCCGAGTGGCTCTCCTATTTCCTTCTTGGTATCTTTCTAGGTCTACGAGGAATAAACATTGTCAGAGCCAATTTTTCGAGTACGTTCTGTATTCCTGTGATGATAGTGTCGTTTCAACAGAGGCAACAATATCAAATGTCTTCCTAAATTTCTTTCTAGAAGAAAGATAGGTTGACATGATTGAGAAGATAAGATTGACCTTTATTGATCCCTGTGGGGAAATGTAGGTATGTGAAACACAGGATAGATGTAGGTAAGAGTAGAGAAATAAGAATAAGATTGAAAAATAAATCAACTTGGATTTGATTTCATTTGGATCTCTTTTAGCCCATCGGCTAAACTTCCAAGTGTCCAGTCTACATAAAACATAACATTACAGCACAATAATGATATTAATCCATTTTGGGTGGGAACCCCTTTTGGTGTTAGCATCGTGTTGTGCTTTAGCTATTGAAAAATAGCAGATCTACAAGCTCATAGCGTGCCACCGAGTGGCGCGCTACGAGCTTGTAGGTCTGCTATTTTTGAAAAATCGAAGAACGACTGACATAGAAACATAGCTTTTTCAGTAACTGTCAGGATGTAGAAGACATTTATAGAATCTGATCTCAGGTCAGAATGGGTTAATAAAAACAACAACCAAGTATTACAGCATAGACATCAATTACAGCATAAAGCACGTGCCTGCCCTGGCTGCCCATATATGATACACATACCAATCTACATGGCTATAGTACTACCAACATCCTACAGACAGCTCACTGACAGTACAACAATTGAATAGAAAAAAGATAAAAGATCGACTTCCGATATTCGTTTTTAATCTTGGTAACACATAGTAGTATTTGTGTCTTTGAGTGTCTGACCCTAGACTCTGCATTGGATCTGACTGAGTTAATGTATACGTGCAAAACATATTTGTAACACAAATATAAGTACAATGTGCAATTTAGTATCACCAGTGAATATGAATGAACATGAACAGTGAACATGAATATACTTCGCCTATGAATGGAGATACTTTGTAGATATCAACAGTGGATATGAGATTGATGTACAGTGTAATGCCTGGTTTATACTTGGTTCCATGCCAAAAATAGCCAATTTAAAATCTCACAACGCATTGCACTGCACAACTAAGTATAAATCACCCTTCTGCCGTCATTCAACATTGAGCTGATGGTACGATTTACTTTCTGTATCAAGCTTGAAAAAGACTGGACAAGTCTTTGAACATTTTGACAGCCTGGCTCCCAGCAAAGAAGTTAAAGTGGCATGCACATCTGAACACTAAAAGGAGCTAGATCAGTACAAGCTAAAATGGAACAGTCCGCACACTGGATTAAAGTATTACCATAGTAATTTATTAAAATCACTTTGGGAACATAATAATCCAGTGTGCAGACTCTGTTTTTATGTCCACTCCAAGTCTATTTATTAAAGAAAGGAAAAGTCACTGACCTCAGAGGTATTTGACACACAGTATGAACTGCAAGCTGGTCAGGTTTTCTTTATACCAAGTTATGTCAACATCGTACGCCGGTGAGTTGCTGTCACGCATCTCACCGAATTTCTGTGCAAAATTAAGGTCAGACAATATTGTGTCTGCCTTTGCAGTGTCGAAAATCTATAGCGTTATGTGATTAACCTACATACTATTTCTACATACTATTTCAATGTATGTTTTCTCTTTTGTATTCTCCTGCAGTATGCCTCCTGCAACCCGCTCTCTTAATGTATTTCTTTCCATATTTCTTTCTCTCTTTCCCTACCCCTTCATCTATCCCTCCTCTGTCCTCATAGCCAGTAGCACTTTCAAAAACCACTTCACTTTAGGTAAGGCACTGCACAGACCAATGCGTGTGCGTGTGTGTGTGTGCGTGTGTGCTTGTGTGTGCGTGTGTGCTTGTGTGCTTGTGTGTGCTTGTGTGTGTGTGTGTGTGTGTGTGTGTGTGTGTGTGTGTGTGTGTGTGTGTGTGTGTGTGTGTGTGTGTGTGTGTGTGTGTGTGTGTGTGTGTGTGTGTGATCGATAAGCTCGCCACCGTGTGGCATTCGTAATGGATGTGATATAGATGTGGGCCATACTAGGTTTATGCTTCATGTATATGAGTTTCATTTTCTTGCTCGACAACAGCACTGAATGCAAGAGAACACAGCACAATTTAATTGAGTAGAATGGAATACAACATGTATCCACTGCATGTTAACCACATAAACCCTATGTACTTCATCATACAACAATTAGCAAAAACAGCGCCGCGTTGCAAACCTGTAGATCGGTTATTATTGAAGATTGTGAACATTTTGACATTTTTAGAAATGCTTTTGAACATGTACACGTACGCCTATAATGACATGCGCAAGTAGGGATGTCAGGTTGAAAGTGCTTCAAGTGTCTTTTGCAGTACTCAATTCAGGCACAGTCACTACCAGCCAATGTCACGCACTGCAGTGGTGGTCGATATTTTTCATCGTTCATCTGCCAATTCTCCTTTCAAAGCCCACATCTGAAGACCGGGGGGGGGGGGGGGGGGGGGGTGCCAAGGACATACTGTGCACTCATGCACACTGTCCCCCCAGAGGAAAAATAAGTTTAAAGTAAAGTTATTTTTAGGCAGTAGCCGGTACCCCTCCCTGTCAACAGAGGCCCCAGTGATATTTCACACCATGTTGTGTCACAGCGTTGGAAAGCTAGCTATGTAGGCCACAGTTGTAATCACACAAAGCACATTAACATTCCAAACACGTATCCTAGGAAGTATGCTACGATGCCATTTAGCAAGATGGCAAGATCTCTTAATCGTATATAACCAGTTGGAGGCCAGCGGAGGAGATACCATACCAACAATGCACCCACTTGGTTTTGGCATGCTTTTTTATCACAGACAATCTCTGTCTGGTCTAGTCTATTGTCTTCACCTCCTGTCTCGATTGGTCTCTAGCTCTTAAGGTCTTGACAGCACAAATCTAACTTCAAATTTGATTTCACAAACAAAATTAATGTTAATTTGGCTCTGCATCCTAATAGCATGCCCTGCCCTGATAAATAGAATGCAATGTCTAGTGTGTCTTATACTATCTCTCTCTCTCTCTCTCTCTCTCTCTCGCGCACACACACACACACACACACACACACACACACACACACACACACACACACACACACACACACACACACACGCACAGTCGCACACGTACAGTCGCACAGTCGTACGCGCACACGCACGCACACACACTCACTGATGTTGTTGAAGAATTGAAGATGTCCTGTGCTTTTTATGCCCTTACAATTGTATTTATTTGATCACTGCCCTGAAAACTGTTTGCAACTCTGCCTGCTTACTGTAAAAGATACTGTGTGTGCATGGACAGATGGAGACACTGTGATGATTGATAATGTTGAATGACATATCACATGCTCCATAGCATGAAGCTATCAACTAAGAATATTTTCTCTTTAGTGTTAGATTTAATGTATCAGCTGTTTTATGTCATCTGACTTAGTGTGTGTTAAATGGTAATGGGTAATGTCTATATTCAGTGGAATGATTGATGCATATGTTGCAGAGCCTTGGATGAAGGCCTATGTAGTGTTAAGCCTAATTTATGTTGCGTCAACCCGTGTGCCAGTGTCGCACACCGCAAATAGCCAATCTCCAAGCTCACAACACACGATGTGACATGTTGTAGATCGGCTTGGAGATCGGCTATATTTCAGTGATTGACACGATGTGCATCCAAGTATCACTCAGGCTTTAGCTTCATGTACTGTACATTCTTCATTAGGACCTACAGGTGCCATGGAAGCCAATGCCCACCACTGAACGATATTTATGGCCTGAACTGATTTTTTCAGTTCTGTTTTTCTTGCAATGATTGGAGAAATACGTTGTAGTATTAGGCGTTCCAGGATTTGCTTGCTGGTAATTTGTGGTCCTTGCCAGGTTTTGGTATGGCAATTACTTTTGCTGTCCGCCATTTCTTGGGGATAGAGTTTGTCTGTATGATCCTGGTGTAGAGTTGTAGTCGGCTTTGGGAGTGTGACTAGGATTCTTTGACTTTGACTTGTCGTCTCTTAGAATGTAGTCTGCTGGTAGGATCATTAGTTTCCCTGGGCGGGCCCAGGTACTGATCATACATCATCACATTCCGTGCTCAGCCAATCAAATCATCACATTCCGTGGTACACACACACACACACACACACACACACACACACACACACACACACACACACACACACACACACACACACACACACACACACACACACACACACACAGTGGGTATAGGAGGGCTAGCGCCCGTTAAAATAAATTAATAGAAATTGCAGCATGCACAAGAAAGCTTACACTAATCAGTCCAGTGGTTTGTTAGATTAGCCCCGGACTAGACTCAGACCCTCATCTAGACATGCAGCGCGGCTCCTTCCAGATGGCTCTGCCTCTACGGTAGAGTAAAAAAAACGAAATCACAACAATTCAGGCCTTTGAAATCCGATTACGTGGCAGCGGAAATGGACTTCTGTAGTCACCAGACGATATGCGTACTCTGGTGCTAAGAGCTCATTTGTACTTTGTTGTACTTTCGTGTACTTTTAAGTTGATTTATCTTTTCATTTGAAACTGTAAGGTGTGAATGAGCCTAGTGTGTGTCATGTTGTTCTCAGGTCGTACGGTCTCGGCCTCAGGGTGCTCGGGCCCCTTCCGGGCCTTCCCTAAGTCTCTGAGTGTGGACTTTGGTGGTCTGGGCCAGCCTCATCCTCAGTCCCTGACCCTGTCCTTGCCCCAGTCCCAGTCCCACCCACAACCACTGCATCAGCAGCAGCATCAGCAAGCAACCGGTCACAGCCAGACTGCTGCCGCCGCCAACAGAAGCTCACAGGACAAGTATGCTGCAGTGTCCCACCTGGACAGCGTCTTCTCAGACACGTCTCCTGGGACAGGTAGGACAGCTGGAGAACATGCTTGAGAGTGGAAGGGAATATATATATTAATGAGTGAGTGTGTGTGTGTGTGTGTGTGTGTGTGTGTGTGTGTGTGTGTGTGTGTGTGTGTGTGTGTGTGTGTGTGTGTGTGTGTGTGTGTGCTTTAATTGTGTCTGTAGTGTGTATTACATGTGCGCTCTGGGGAGCGCAAGCTCATATCGATTGGTTAGCACGCATGCAAGGGGAAGGTGGGGCGTTGTAATAGCAAGGGACAAGTTACAAAGAAATTGAGTGGGGTGGGTTATGTAACATCCTTAAATCGAAATGCCAAGTGAATTATCCACATTATGTACACATTATCCACATAGTGTTTTTCTGCTGGATCTGATAATTCAAGAAGTTCCCAGAAGACCTCGTTAAAGTGTCTCGGTGTGATTGTTCTCGTAGCTCCTTCTTTTTGATGTACATGTGCGGGAGGGATACGCCATACTTGCAAAAGATCCCTGGAGGCCGGAGCATGTATGTGTTGGGTTGTATGCCACATGCTTCACTGCTTTCTCCAGTGGCTGTCGCAGGTTTACTATTGATTTTCTGTTGTAACCTGGTTTGATTAATATCACGTTGAGTGTAGAGGGGTGTTTTCTCAAACTACTTTGTAAGGGATTTTTACTCAAGGTACTTGGTAATGCTTTTGTGCAGTGACAATTGGCACACTTCAGATCAGCAGCTTAATAATGACACTTGATCTCTGAAATGACTAGGGAGTAGTGACCTGCAGGTTATTATGGTGTGTTTTATTTTTTATGAATGTTTGTTTTAGTGCCACCTGGTGGGCCTCCACAGTACAGCACCCTCTTCGGCAACAGGCTCTCTTCCAGTTCCACACCTCCTGCAAGGTAAAACAATCAAAAACTCAACCAAGAAAAACTAGTGATGCGTGCACTAGTAATGCAGGCATCTTCAGTGTGCATGTGCTCATACTTCTCTTTTCATCTTATCGTCCTCAGTTCTCCAAGTGTCGATACAGTCTCTGGCTCCCAAACATTTGCAAGTACGTATAGTGTAGTGAGGATGTTGACTGCCATTCTGCTAAACCCGTTCTGGGTTTGCTTTCATCTCTCAGACTTCTAAACCGTTCCACAGACCTACCTCATTAAGATGCAAATGTCTGTCACACAGCCACTGGCTTTGTGTGGCGCAATTTTGAATGAAGCCAGGAATGTATCCTCTTAACCCCTGTGTGAATTCTCTGCCATTACCTCCATCCTGTTTTGTGTGCCTCTCAGATTTCCCAAACCCATTCAGTTGCAGCTCAGCTTCCCAGGAGCCTCTTGCCCTCTCTCCCAGTAACCCCTTCAACAGCACTTCGGGAGGTAAGCTGTGCTTGTAGGTTCCTTCCACAAAACAGTCCCCATTGACCTGTGACTTCGCTGCACCCTACTGATCTAAGGTCTGAACAACAAAGCTCATATCAGCAACAATTTATTATTAAAAACATTAACAAGTTTTCTCTACATTCGATCCCCCCCCCCCCCCCCCATTTCGCTCTTGTAGGTGTAATGGTGATTTTTGCTCCCCACGGGAACATTATTTTAATGACATCACATGCATTGTTGCGTGCAGATAGGATACTGGCATTGGCAGCAGCCCTACTGAAGCCAATCTGCTGTGTTGCTTAATACCGTGTATCATACACGGTGTACAGTATGCAAGATGTGAGGATGCATTTGCACACTCACTTAAACCTGTTATGCAAAGTATCCATTTGGGGTTCCCATTTACTTGGCTCATGAATCGAGGATGTGCGCTTTGAGGAAAATCCTTGTCGCTGCTGGTGTGAATTTTGCGTATGGCCAGCAGTTACGGGTCTGTCAGGCAGATATTGTAGGAGACTGTTGTCATTAACCATTTGCTTTGGATATGAATGTATGTTTGTTTTCTACAGGTGACTCTAATGCGTTCGTCACCTCGCCCACCTCAATATTCCCGCCGTCCACAACCTTTCCTGCCTCTGCCTCCCAGAATGCATTTCCTCATGAGTCAGCAAGCAATCAGGAAGCCAACGGCAAGTAGTGTAGTATATCAGCTCAGATTATAATATACATTTATGTTGTTTACCATTTAATTTGATAAACATATGATGCGTTTATACATTTTAATGAACACATAATATAATCAAATGATATTCATAGCCAATATGACAGCATCAGCCCGCAATGTCATGAAATTGTATTTATTGTATTTATATTGTAATAAGTATAGCTCTACCAAAATATAACTAAATTTGACTTAACACGTGTATATATCCATGATTCTGATTAACATGATCCACGTACTGGTCCCCCTGGCTGCTAGTGGGGCGCGTCTATGTATGTGTGCTGGCTACAGATCAAATGCACTCAGCCTGAAAGGCTGTGAGGCGCCAACTGCATACTGCACTGCTAATGATTTACTCTCTCAACAGCAACTAGCAGCACCCTCAGCCGGCAACAGACCAGGAATACCAATTCACACACCTAATATAGAGCTATCCCTGGCATCATTGCTCGTTTAGCGCTCATGTGTACAGTTTGCGGATTGCACTTTTCACTCACAGTGGAGTGCTGTTTTCATCTCTCCTGCCAACCTAACCTGAACGTGGGAATATGTTTGTGTGCTTTCAGGTTTTGCCTCGTTTCCTGCGCCCGACTCCGAACCCAAAGTCCCCCGTCCGATGTCCGTAAACCCATTCACCGTGAGTACCCGGTTGCTGAAGTGGCACACAGAGGGTGTGCTTCAATAGACTACTAAGGGGAACTGAATCATCAGTGGGTATTTTGTAATGGTACTTCAAGTTCCGTCTGTTGAGAAACACAGCAAGTGTAGTAACGTCCTTCTCTTTCTTGGTCTTTCCCTGTCTCCGTATGTCTCTCTCTCTCTCTCTCTCTCTCTCTCTCTCTCTCTCTCTCTCAGGGGAATGTTTACCCCAGCAGAGGATCGTCACGGAATCCTTTCATCTGATACTGGCGCCCCTGCCCCCCTTCCCCCCGCTACCCACCCACCCACCCATCCATCTCTGGGAACAGAGGGAACAGGAGGAGAGAGGGAGACAGGGGAGTGGGAGAGTGAACTTGAGGAGCTGCTGCCATTTGCCTCCGAAGTATTTTCACCCCCTGAGAGAAGGCTAATGTCCACGTGCTCCCAATCCGTGTTTACGCGGTGCGTGCGTGTGTGTGTGTGTGTGTGTGTGTGTGTGTGTGTGTGTGTGTGTGTGTGTGTGTGTGTGTGTGTGTGTGTGTGTGTGTGTGTGTGTGTGTGTGTGTGTGTGTGTGTGTGCGTGCGTGCGTGCGTGCGTGCGTGGAGTGTCAGTAAATGCATGAGTGTCAGTAAATGCATGAGTAATGAGAAAAAGAGAGAGAGAGTGTGTGTGTGTCTGCTGTGTTTCTACCATGTCACGTATCAAAGGTGTTTGTGTGCCAATAGCTAGCCGCCACCTCAGGGTTCTGTGGGAGTCACGGGTGAAGGATGCCTCCTATGATCTTGACCTTCAGAAATACACATGCAACACACACTCGCACACACACACACACACACACACACACAAACACACACACACACACACACACACACGCACGCACGCACAGACATACATGCACATTGCTACTGCTGCTAGTCACTTCCATCTCCTGCTTATGTGCAAACAAGACCACCAGGTAAGCGTCATTGTCTACTTGGCTGCCGTCTCACAGTCGAGCAAAACGTCCCAAAAAAGAAAACTGTCAACACTAGCCATTGGACCTGTCCATGTTTACCGTACGATACCTAGAGATTCCTCATAGAGGCTTTGATAGACGCCCACGCAGAGTGGCGTCTGTTTAGCCTGCAGTACCTTAGTGACGGTTATAATAACAGCCTTAATAGCCTCCTGATGCATGGGAATCTGAGATACGAGAGAGAAAGAGCTTTTCTCATAGTGCGTATGTTGAACCCGGTCACATAGCCTATTTGTTACCATGTCAACATTTTACGTTTTGTTCTTCTCAAAGAGTTTATTTTGTCTGCGTGTTTCACTCTCAGGCTGCATGTTGCTTGGAGGGCTAAAGGAGATGCTATTGAATGTAAAATCATTTGAAAATTAACTAGATGTGTGTTTAATCGCTCCATGTGATGGACCAAATGTTTCTTGTTGTTTTCAGGTTGACATGGAGGTCAAATAGATTGTTTTTTTTTATTATTATTATTTCTTTTGCAAAAACCATAAATAGAGACCAATGTAAGAGTCTTTGTAATGAGAAGTACCCATGTTCATAAAGTCCACTTTGTTGCTTCTTTAGTTGGTCCCATTATTTGTGTGTGTGTGTGTGTGTGTGTGTGTGCGTGTGTGTGCTAGCCTGTGTGTGCGTGCGTGTGTGTGCGTGCGTGTGTTTTGCGCCATTGATCTTCAGAGGTAATGATCTCCACCAGGCAGCAGAGGGCGCATGTGGTACACTTTGTTCTAACCTTGTGTGGAAGGTTACACCTGGTTATATATTGCATAATATCAGAAAATATTACAAAACTCTACATTAGTTATCAGTTTTATCATATTAAATCCATTTCTGAATTTAAAAGCACACGAGATAATTAATTGTAAGCAAATCATGCAATTTTATTCATCCACCATGCAGTGCAGTCACAGATAAACCTGATAGAAAATAAATATTTTACAGCACAGACGAGTCTTAAAATCCCTGTTCCCTTTAATCTGATGCATTATCCATAGCCAATTAAAGATAATTAACAACCTGTTGGGATAGTGATACTCTCCAGTATACAACAATGTCCAACATCAATATGTATTTTAATGCAGTTTATTCAAAAGTCCATCAGCAGTGAACCCAACAACAGTAAAATGAAATCTCATTTGTCACTCTAACCGAGGTGTCCATTTGGGTCCCATATATAGAGACTATTGATTGATTGACAGATTGAATAGTATATTAGACTATACTTATTAGACTATACTATATTAGACTATACTAGACTATACTATGTACTGGCTGTACAAATTGTCATGGTTGGAACTTGAAACCAACTTAACAAAGGGTCCATTTGGTGCACCCCTGTGTACACACTAGGTCAGTGGTTCTCCACCAGTGGTCCTTGAGGGGTGGTCCCCCAGCTAAATGATGGAGAGTTGGTATAACCAAATGGAGCCTTATTATTAGATCTTTAACTCTGAGGGTCCAAGTTACATTATTGTTAAAACATTGGCATTACTTAATTTATAAGAAGTCTACACAATTTGAGAATGTAGAAGAATTGTCTCCCTAGTAATTATACCACATCAACTAAATCTTATCTAACCGTGACAACAAAATATATATTTTTGGGGGCCGAGAGGCATAGTCTTGTCAAATGGTGGTCCCCGTGGCTCAAATGCAGAATAAATAATGGGCCCTCGTCCCTCGATATGAAAAAGGAACATGAAAACCACTGGTGTAGGAGGGAGGAAGCATGCTCCTCTCCAAGCGTTGATTGACAGTCAGTCAGTCATTCCCCCACGGTAGCTGCCTACTCTGGTGCAGACTGCAGCACAGACAGCACTATACACAGAGAGAGGACAGGAGAGCCTGGAGAGGAGCAGAGAAGAGAAGGGTGGGGGGACATGCAGACTTGCAGTGTGTCTGGTCTGTACTCACTGTACTGTCTGTGTGTGATATGTTGACTAAAATGAGATTCAACTACTCAGCCAGCCTTTCGGTTTCGGAGTAGTAGTTGTAAGTAGTAGTTGTAGCATGGCTGCTGCATTAACAGAGAGTAGTGGTTGGTTGTCTTGTCGGTCGTTTGCTGTACTATCGTAGTAGTATAGTAAGTAGCCTAGTGGTAGTTGTAGTAGCGCGGGGGGAACTTATCGTGCGGACCAGACCGCGTGTGTTCGTCTGTTTTTGGGCTGCACAACTCGTGGGAGCTGCTGGAGCGGCAGTTTGCTTTGCTGCCTGGCGGTCTGGTTTGTCCCTGAACTGAACAAACAACGCGACACACAGACGAAGAGAAGAGCCAGAATTAAGGAGAGAGGTCACGCGTACTACTTGTCTGCCACAGTGTTACTATACGGCGGTTATTACTACTACCAAACACCACGTTTTATTCTGTCTTTGGGCTGAGCGAGCTTTGCAGTCAGTCAGTCAGTCTCTCTCCCTCACATGCATGCGTTGATGGGAGGGAGAGGAGTGGTGGAGCCGGAGGATGTTTGAGTTGCATTGCTAAACTTGAACGAGAATTTATTTTTATTTTTTATTGCAGCAGGCTCCGTTTATAGCCTATATAACAGAGTACGTTTACATTTGTTTTTTTGTTGTTGTTGCGGCGGGGAGAGAGGGGAACAACAAACATGGAGAACCACCAAACAAGCGTTAGTAGCGACCACCAACAGCACCACCAGAGCTGCTGCTCCGAGGACGACGTTCGGAAGAGCGGCTACCTCCGCAAGCAGAAGTCCATGCACCGGCGGTACTTCGTGCTCCGGACGGCCTCGGAGCGCGGCCCGGCGCGGCTCGAGTACTACGAGAGCGAGAAGAAATTCCGCGGCAAGGCTCCTCCCGTGCCGAAGAAAGCCCTGGCGCTGGAGACCTGCTTCAACATCAACAAGCGAGCCGACTCCAAGAACAAGCACATGATCGTGCTGTACACGCGCGCCGAGAGCTTCGCCATCGCCGCGGAAAACGAGGCGGACCAGGACGACTGGTACCAGGCCATGGTGGACCTGCAGTGTAAAAGTAAGCCCCAAACTGACACGCACGCGCGCGCCAGCACGCGCGCGCGCACACACACACACACACACACACACACACACACACACACACACACACACACACACACACACACACACGGTACCAGAACACGGTGGACCTGCAGTGTAAAAGTAAGCCAAAAACTAGCACGCGTGCACACACACATACACACAAACAAACAAACAAACACCCCATATTCTTCTCATGCAGGGAGGGAGAAACGTGGCAATGCAGCACTCCTCCAGCAAGCAATCCAGGGCACATTTCATTCCAGTGTTATGCTGTGAAGGGAGGGATAACATAACTGAACTCCACGCTGGTTTTCTTGCTTTGAAGTTCACAGTTACAGCTTGATGTCTGTGACTAGTGTGTGTGATTTGAACTTGCCATGCAAAAGCAATGGCAATGCGTACAATTAATGGGCTTGTTCATGCTGTGGGACTTCTAGAACAAATATGTCCTTTATATAGGCTATAAATAAACAGCACTTATTAACTTATAAACAACCAGTATGTTCAGATGCTCAAAGTGTTTACAAATAGTGCTTGACCTGACTATGGTGTAAACATGTGCCTCTTTAGGCTGTTCCTTATCCTCACCACCACCTACCCAAAAGTACAGCTTATCATACTTCTGTCACCTCAGATATTTTGTGCTCAGAATGTCCCCAAATCTTGTGTGTTTCTTCTCAGAGTCAGAGCACAAACACATGGTTTTTCACTGTGCATATAGACACCTACTTGTCACCTCCCTGCATGGCCAATGTTTTCCCCCTCTCTGACTGTTTCCCAAGTCAACTGGGGCATTGCTCAAACGCGCACCCAGTGTTCTGTTTACTTAGTTTGAAATGTTCTCATTTTCTGCAGACTCTGTGGTATTTATCCATGCACGCATTGATCCCAAAGGAAACAGAATGTTATGTCACTCACAGTGAAAGCAGCCAATTTGGACAAACCTGTGTTCAGTCACAATTCATTGTCAGTGTACCTGATTTATTAACTAGTAGTTAATAGTTAGAGCCAAACCAATATATTGGCCCTTATTTTACCTTTTCTTTTAGGCCACATGTTATAAATGACCTTTCTGAATAGGTCTTAAGTGAGTTAAATACAATTAAGTTCAGTTTATGTGTTACATTTTTTATCTATCCAAAAGTTATTTGTGTAACTTATAAGTTACAATTTCTAAAAGTTCCAGTTTGGATTTTTGAATTTTCAAATATCTTCCCAAATCGGACCCAAATATCTTGCATCGGTCGGGCTCTTGCCACTAATGTCTAATGCCACTATTGTCTAATGCCACTAATGTCTTAACAGTCTCTTGTCTGCTGCCATGGCAATGCCAGATAGTGGCTCATTATGCAAAGTGTCTCAACCCGCAAGATTGCCTGACCTGGATTTCTCAAATGGTACCTATCAGTTGCTGTGCAAACACAGCTGTCAGCGCCAATAGTGGTGAGCAAAGCAGCTCCAAATCACCTGTTCACTGCCCTTACTGCTCGCTGGGACACCAGTCCGGTGACAAGAGACCGCATGACGCAATGTAGGCAAACCAAGATATGGGTTCAAGGTGCTTCTTACACATGACCCGCTCTGTTACATAAAGGAGCTGATAAGAGGTTGGGCAGCAGTAAAATATGGTGTTGACAGAGGTGAATAAGCAGCCGGCTTACACTGACATTGGTGCATTGTTTGCATGTAATGCCCACAAGAGAAATGAAGACATTTAAATTGGGATACTAGTAGTCAGTGAGCCATTAGAATCTAAAGAGGTAGGCTGGGAAGTGGGAATGTGTTTTGAGGAACCTTGTAGTATAGGGCTGGGTGTCCAGTCGATTATCACAACATATCATTGACCAAATACCTCAATATCGACATTGTGACAATATTGTGGGGACAACAGAATATTGTTTCATTATTGGATTTTTGATAAATAATTATCATAACAATGACTATATAATAATGTTGGTGAATTCAGAAAATCACAGCAGGACTTGTGCCCTATGTATCACAATATTACGGTATCCAAAATCTCAGATGATATTGTGATCACAACATCGATTTCATATCTATTGGCCAGCCCTACCTTGTTATAACTACACATTTAAAACTATTATCCCTTTGTCCCATTGTACTGCAGCAATATACAACTGTCCCTGTGGGTTTGCACTTTGCATGTACAGTATGTGTATATTGTGTGTGTGTGTGTGTGTGTGTGTGTGTGTGTGTGTGTGTGTCTGTATTCACTATTCAGGGTGTGATTTGCCAGGGGCGAGGTGGGGATTTCCCCTCCTGGACTTTAAATCTACTCCTTTGGTGATTTAGTTTCATCCCCGCTGGAGTTTCTAAACGCCATTTAAAAAAGGTTGCTACCATTTTCCCCCTTGTTGTTTTTAGAAACAATATGCACCCTGCTTGTGCATATTTGTGTGTTTCGAATTAGGCAGTTGACGCTGCTAAACTGTTGGATTAACTTTTGGAATGGGTCAGAGTAACAGCTACTGTGTTTAAAGTTCAGCCTGATCCTTCTACCTCAGCTTCAAGAACAAGAACCCGGCTGCCGGCTGCACATAGAAACACTGGATATGGACATAAGCTGCCAGAGTGGGACAGACAGACAGACAGAGGGGCTGAGAGAAGGAGTGGTTGGGTTTCGCAGTTGCCAGCCATAAACCAATACTCCCAGCTAAATAAATAAACAGCCACGTCTGTCGTCGAAAAGTTAACTTTAAAAAAAAAAGTGTCTTCGGCATCACTCACTGCCGTCAATTGTCTTCGAAATTACAGGTTGGGTTTGCAGTGTTTATTGAAGGGCATTGTAACAGTGTGAGGCCTGAAGGCTGCCTGTCGCCTCCTTATATTGGTTCAGTGTTGGGTTTCTGGCTGCTGGTATTTAAATCATCTGTCCTGACAATGATGAAGTGACTGGTTATTCTGTTAACTCAGAGTTCCAAAAAGCCAGTGTGTTATGAGACCGCCCCAGCACAGTTTCTTTCAGGATCTTCACAGACATGCACGTGTCGTACACATGTTTGCGTGTGTGCGTGCGCACCCGTGCGTGCACACACACACACAAATGGACAGTCACATACAGCATACGCAGTCGTGACCCGTTATGCAATTTCACATTGTAGGTGTATTGTACGTCATCAACTGAGGCGAATGTCCCCACTCAACGCATACGTGCACACTGTCAGAATTCCAGCCTGTAGGTTAGCACGGTGAAGACGGCTGTGTCTGAGGTTGTGTATTGTAGTCTATAAATGACAGAGAAAAGTCAAGTAGCTCTCAGTGACTCTTAATGGCCCCAAGCAAATAATGCTAGATAAGCAAAGTGTTGAGTGAGAGTCTGACTTGCAGGTCTGCAGCCTGTGTGTGAAGTGAGCAGGCGTTTTATGGGGTAACATGAAGCAGTACCCCCCCTCACCCCTCCCCACTTGTACAGTTTGGGACGCAAAGGAATTCCAGCCCTTCACCCTGGCACAGGGGAAAAGCTGGAGGGGGGTGCAGGCAAAGAGATGATGCATGGCAACGCATAGTTTCCTATATGGACCACTCCCTCAACCTGATACCTAGCGGTTCACACTGACGGCCTCTGATGGCGGTGAATTCAGTACTCTACTTAAGGGGCAAGCTGCGGCTTGAAACTGAATTAAAGTTTTAGGTTATAGTTTGGAATAATTGGTGTGAGTTGACACAGCGAGAGATTCCTTAGATGGCATTGTGGTGGAGTGGTGTCGGTGCATGCTGAGGCACGTGCACATTACACGCACAAATAACGGGAAAAACTCTAGCCAAGATGTTTTTGAGTCTCCAATCTCCATGCCAGGGCTGCAACTATCGATTATCTTCTCATTTACCAAATAACTAGTGGGAAGCCCATTTCAAATTTCAAATTTTTTTATTTAAATAATGGACTATGTAAATGTTTCACTTTTCACATAGTCCATTATTAGCATGGATGGTGTGTGGGAATGACGGATATGGACTAGTTTTCAGTAATTTTCAGAAAATTGGTTACATATTTCATTAAGATATATATTTTTAACAATCAATTAAATAGATTAGTTCGAGCAGTTTAACTGCTGCACCCACATAACAGGCAAAACCATAACCGAGCAACTTTTGCATCTCCATGCTTTTGGGCCTGGGAACCTCACCTAAAGCGGCCTAAGAAGTTCAGGAACTGTCCAATATCACGCAGCCTCCCCCAAGCCAGCAGTAATTATACAAACACGAGCCAGCTGCTGTGCAGGGCGATATTAGGATCTGAGTTATTTATTCAGCTGAGTCCAGTTAGGCCCTTTTGGGCAGCGAGTACAGTATCAAGCTTTAGGGCAGCTGTTTACTCAACTATTAGGAGTCAGCCGAGCGTGTAAAGGCTTAACCTAGACGAAAGCGGCGGAGATTCGGCCCGGTGTCACAGGGTGCCAGGAAAACAGTTGCATGGCTCAAGTGCCACCTCAACAACTGTTGACCCTTTTGGAGCACACTGTGAAAATAACCTGAACCTGAAGCCAACTCAGGTGAGAACTGTGGAATGATCTTACCCCATGTTAGAGTGTCTTTTTTTTTTAATGTTTTTTTTGTGGCTTTCTTTTGTGGCCTTAATTTTATATTTTTTATGGAGGGACAGACAGTAGGCTGACAGGAAATGGGGAGAGAGATGGGGGGGAAGACATGCAGTAAAGGATCGGGATCGGGAGTCGAACCCGCGCCACACTGCCAGACTGGATTACCAGCCAAGGTGCCTGGACCACTGAGCCTGAGCCATGACCCAGTGGCTGAAACCTTGCCTGTGTTTAATTCACGTTGGAAAACGTGATTGCACTTAGTTTCCACTATAGCAATGTGTCTATATGTGTTTTCTACCCCCTGTTGCATTATTTAGCTCTGAGTATTTTAGTATATATTTTCTGTTACTGAGTGTACAGTACAGTTCAACGCTGTCGTTTTAAATGTGCTTTATAAATCAAATGGATTGGATAGAACTCACTCAAATCCACCCAGAGACACAGAGTCTCAGAGTAAAATGTTACTGTGCAAGAGATGGATCGATGTACTGCTGCAGATGTAAAAGTGAAACTCTAAAAATAATCTGTGTGTATGCTGGTTGGTGATATTTCTGACACTGCTTTGGCTTTCTATCTTTCCTGCTGATGTGTTGCCAGCAAAACTGTATATCAGACCCGGAAGGACCTTGCCCAGGCACGCAGCTGGTACCTGTCTGCGGTACAATAAGTATTTTTGTACCAGGCACAGACAGTGTCATTTGGCTCATCTGTTCTAGCCAGCCAGTCAGATCTGGATCTCACCGGTGGGCCGGCGAGCCAGGCGATTAAACGTTAAACCCTGCTTAAGCACTGATCATCTCCCTAATTAGGCAGTAATTATTGTCTCGGGGTTGGCCTCTGGCGGGGGCAGAGAGGCTGTGTACTGGGGGTAGTTACTAGTCAGAGAGAGGGGCTAAAAGCAGCAGTGAGCACTTTCGTCACCATGAGGCCAGATGTTGTGGCTTAATGAGGAGTGAGGCTTTTCAGCAATCTGATCTGTCCTTTTCTTATACGTTCTCGTTAAGCGGGTTCACGGCACACCACTATGCACTGTGATATGATATCAATGTCTGTTATTATTGTTTTAAGCTTCTGAACCAGAGCTAGCCTAGCTGAGTGCTATTTCAGCCACTAAATCCCAGGCAGTGAGTGGATCAAGCTCACTCCTCTACCTTTGGTTTACACTGCAGGGTCACTTCCATGGCATAAATAGTTTGCACACGTTAACGCCCTGTAATTTCATTTGACGTGATTAAACCAGCCAGGTTTTGACAGGGCCAGCCCATAGGAGAAGTACATCGACTCCACCTTGGACATATACGACAAATACGTAAATAAATCAACTGTTGCACTTCTGTGTAATGTGCAGGGTCCACAGATCACCGGCTGAAGGAGACATTCAATAAAGTGCTTGTTTTTGACTGACAGGAAAGCAAGGCTAGGGGAAACACTATCATTAAGTCAATGAGCGCCCATATGTTGAACACGTTGGAGCAGCAGGCTTTTAATGCACAGTAACCTTTTATAGTCCATCATATTGATTGCAATTTGTTGGTATCAACCAGGCCATTAACCGTGATCCATTCATTCCCTTCCATGGTTGCGGTCAGGAGGTTCATAACAATTTAAGTGGGATTTATTGTCCTTTACTGTAAGGCTGCCTGCCAGTGGCCACTCTGGATGCAAGTATAGGCTGGAGCCTATTCCCTGATGACAAGCATAACAATATCAACGAAATGAGACGACAGTTAAATGTTAAGACCGGGGTCAGTATTTGTCCTACGTCTGGGCTTGTTTCAAGATGGTCATGGTCACCAGCTGTCTAGCTAATCTTCTCTTTGGCGAGACCACACAGTAAAATCGGGAGTGTTTTGAGAGTCTAAAAGAGTTGACCCTTAACTCTTCTTGAGAGTGTAAAAATGGACCTGTGAGGGTCACAGCTACTTCCTAGTGTTTCCTCTAGAGAGAGACAACCAAAACTGGACAGGTCATTGATAAGTTGTTAGTGCATGCGTGCACTTCTGGATAACAGAAAACACATGTGAAATTAACCGTAGGCGTATTCTTGGATGTGATGTTCGGAACTTAGGGCGACATGTTGTGGAAGAGATGTTTCTGTTACAGAGGTCTCAAACGGCTTGAGGGAAGAGATGAGCGGATAGATAGATAGATGGAGAACAGAAAAAACAGACAATGAAAGTCGGTCCAGTTGGCAAGAAGGATGTCTTTGTGTAGGGTAAGCTTACAGGGGTTTGTTGGCGCTGGGTGACTCACTCACACACACACACACACACACACACACACACACACACACACACACACACACACACACACACACACACACACACACACACACACACACACACACACACAGTACAGCTGCCCCATATCTCTCCACACTGGTGACTCTGTTTGGTAGTAGGGACAGTATAGGGGCTACTATAGCATAGATGGGGGTAAATAATGGATTGTGGGCCTCAGAAGTCCAGCCGATTCTCTGCTGTTGAGGGGGTATTATAGAGCAGTGTGGCATGCTAGGGCTATGAGGTCACTTGAAACAGAACCTAAGTGAGAACCAGCCATTTCATTGCCAGAGTGGCTTTTCTTGATTTACGGACTGCATTAGCTAACTAAATTGTGGAATTTGGGGTTCCTGCTGGTGGCTCAGCCTGTTAGTGCACAGACCATATGCTCCTTGTGTGAGTGTGAGGTTTTGAATCCGAAGTGTTGTATTTTCCTTGTTTTCTTCCAGGATAAATCCACTAGTCCAGCTTTGAGGGTTTGTGTAAACACAAACATTGAAGACAAAAGTGAGGGCGCAAATTGTGATTGGCCAGAATGAGATGATGTATGATGATAAGAGCGCCCCTCACTTCACATGGGTGTGATTTTTAACATTCATTACAGTAAGTAAAGTAATATCGGTTTCTAAATTTATGGACTGTAAAAAACAAAATCTTTGTATTTTGTGAAAGCACCATTAGTCCCCACATCACCCCAATCCCCTCGATATCATCACAATATCAATATTGAGGTATTTGCTAAAACAATATCATGATATTGGATTTTGTCTATATCTCCCAGCCCTAGCTGTGCTTCATACCCCGTGTCCTTGCTGAGAATGAGGTTATACTGTCTACGCTCTGCATTTACTTCTCCAGGACATAATGTGTGACAATAGTAGTCAGTGGGGCAGGCAGTTGTTGCCCTGGGGCGTATTATCACCCCCTATACTGCACCCCAGACAGGCAGACAGACAGAGACACACACACACACACACACACACACACACACACACACACACACACACACAGTACGTACAGTAGGCTACATACTGTACATAGGCAGACATGACACACTTTTAACAGTGACCAGGAAAGCGCTACACTGCCTCAAAGCCAGCGGCTCAGCCCCTACTCAAATTTTATATCCAGCCATAGAAAGAAAGAAATGGGGTTAGCTTAGCGCATAATATTCGTCTCCGGGGAGGCAGTCCGAGCGCAGCAAATATAAAACGGAATGAATAGACGGCAGTGTTGAGTAGCCCGCTGGCCGTTCATCAGTCCACATGTAAAACTGGAAGCTACTGTGGCTTCATGTGTGGTTACGGCGAAGGGCAGGTCAACAATCCAAGCATGAATAAAAGCAGTGTGACTTGTTTTCGGCCTCGCTACAAAACTCGTAGTGTGATTCTGAATTTAAATACACTGGTGCTGCACATAAGCCCCTGAACAGTCTCTGTAAATTCCCCCCGAAGGTTACAGTAATGTCCCCCTGAAGGGCTGAGGTTGTTCTCTGCCCCTATTCTTTTTAAAGATTTAGTTTAGCCATTTCTATGCTTTTATTCCGGATAGGTCAGTGTAACGGGACAGGAAACCCAAGGGCAGAGAAGACTGAGTCCAATTCGTACCGGGTCCTCGTGATCACAAGAAGCATTTGATCTGTGCAGTGTGCACTGACTGGCTGGCTGAGCCTCCAGGCACCCCCATTCCATTGTTCTGCCCCTATTTAACCAAGTCATCATAAACGATCCATTAGCCTTCCCAGGTGTGTTTTTGCTCTTATCAGCAGCATCCTGCTTTGTCTTCGGCTTCATCTGCCGCCAAGATAGTCATAAATTATGGTGTCACTACTCATGTTTATGTTTATGGGCCAGCATGATGCTGGCATGCTTGGTGCATAGTCGATAACCGGATGAAAAGGCTTTGTGCGCATGGCTAAAAGGCAAAAAAAAATTAATCTTTCTTGCATGTGCTACCATGAAGGACCTATAAAAGGAAAACTGCCAGTGGCAATCTATAATTCATATTTACCCCCTCAGCAATATCAAACGCAGTCTTATATAATCCTTGAAAAGCTTCTACTCTACTCTACGGTGTTGTTGAGGTGAGATCAGTTTGTCCTCTGGCAGTTTTACGACGACTGGAAGCTTCTTGTAGGTCTCCAGCGCTTTTGAGAGATGTAGGGTCAGTGTGGCACATCTGTGCAAGCCCAAAAGATCAAAGGCAGTGTGTGTGTGTGTGTGTGTGTGTGGGGGGGGGGGGGACGACGACATGCACGTGGAGTTCAAGAGGTTCGCCAAAGCATGGCTGGCTTTTAAGGATATGCCGTGCTCGCAGTAAACAACACACTCATGCATTCTTCAAGCCGGGGTAGGCTTGTTAATGAGCCCTTCGAGAGGAAAGGGAACAGGGTGCAGTGTGACAGACTCGGTTCCTGATGACATATGATTTACTACGATCATTTAAATGGTAAGCAGCGGTTGGATGAAAGATTAACTTTGCATATACCGTAATCTGGATGTTTTTATTGGCTTGTTCAACAGAAGATATTTTTCCTCATAAAATTGTCCCGTTATACCATGGCCACAGGCTCAACGTGTACTTTACTTTATTTGTTTATTTAGACGGGACAATGCATACAGTATTTTTTTTTTGGCTTTCGCCTTCATTTTATATTTTTTATAGAGGAGGGACAGACAGTAGGCGGACAGGAAATGGGGAGAGAGATGGGGGGGGGGGGGGGGGGGGGTATGCAGTAAAGGCTGCCGGGATCGGGAGTCGAGCCTGCGGCGCACTGCCAGACTGGATTACTGACTGGACCACTGAGCCACGGCCCAGGCCAATGCATACAGTATTAATGGACATATATTTACATTAAATACAATGTAAATATATCATATCATATGTCGGATTTAGCAAAAATTCTAATTTTCATCCGCAGTCCCACACAAAAACATAAAACAAAACAAGTCAACAGTACCTTACATTAGGAAACAAAGCATTTAAAAACATATATACATACATAGTAAGTACAAAGGTGTAAAGTGCATCTATATAATTTATTTTTTTAGGGCAATACGGATTTGTAACTAAAGTAACTTGTGCATTATAAGCTTGTAGATTGGCAGTTTTAGGAAAAAGAGATTTGTGTATAGGGAAAAGCGTATAGTCCCCAGGGGACACTGGTCAACGAACTAAATAGGGTTTTCGAGAAATGGTTGATCTTGTGTGTGTGTGTGTGTGTGTGTGTGTGTGTGTGTGTGTGTGTGTGTGTGTGTGTGTGTGTGTGTGTGTGTGTGTGTGTGTTGCAACCACAACTTGGCTTAACGTTTTGGGACGGGGTATGGAAATGTTATTACATCATAGCCCAAGTTCAGCCTAGTACATTGTCCGTCATGTCTGCTTTTTTATTTACATATGGTTCTGATTGTAGGAGTCACGGCAGATCCATGCAAGAAATAGAGGAACACACACAGACCATACTTACTGTGTAGACTAGAGCAGGGGTGGGCACATTTTGACAATTGAGAGGGTCACTATAGTTCCACACTCACTCCAGAGGGCCATCATTGCATGTTACTGTCGTAGCAAAAAAATAGACTATGTACAAACTCATTGTGATGTGTTTTGAGCTTGTAGATCGTCTATTTTTGCTATTATCTGAATTGAAAAGCTTAATTATTACTTTTTGCTATTTTTGAATTGGAATCCTGAAATGTTATTGTTATTGAATTTAAAATGCCTTTAATTATAGGCCTAGTTATGTTAACTTTATGAACTAAATACAAACACATTGGACATTAAAAAAAACCTTGAAGTGAAGGTGGGGGCCGCATGTGGCCCATGTATGGTGTAGATGCACGTTTGTCGGAATACGGCAGTCACTGTTGAAATGTGATGGAGAATTGGTGAAAATATCTATAATGTTGCACATAATTATTATAGCCCTGCTGGTCACGTAATATACTTGTCGAAAAGTACTATATCCATTATTGTCCCTCGCCCTATCAACAGGGTTATGAAAACAGGTGCAGAAAAGAACAAATTCAGCGTTCCCGTGAGAACAGGCGGACCCACCTCTCTTGAGAGTTGATGGATTCTGTCATGGATTGACAGTTCTCATGTTCAGAACAAGTGAACTTGGCAATTTTACAGTGCAGAAAAAAGTTGGAACTACATGGGAGAAAAGGGCGATGTGTGAACTGAACTGCAGCAGTTTCGTTTTGGGTGGTGCCTTAAAGCAAACCAATGCACTGTACGGTCTAGCGGGTCTACCACAGGATTGCTGCGTCAATTGTTCAGTCAAGAGATCTAAACTCAATCTCTCAAAACTATGCGTATACACCCTGGAGCGTAATGGGTTATAAATCAAGACATTATTCCTGCTCGCTTGCTTAGTTCTCAGTTTATATAGCTAATTTCCTGTTATGAATTAACGATTTTTAAATTACTTTAAAGTCTGTCTCCCATTTAGTGTCACTGCAGCAGGCCAAAGGATATCACTTAAACCCTATACTTTGTACTTTACTATTTGCCCCTCCATTTTTCACTGTTCAACAGATCGAGTCACCGGAAATAGCCAATCTTGTGTTCACTTAATGCCCAGAAAAGGGTATGATAAAAAAGTGGTTATAATTGTAGTATACAATCTTTGGTTTTTAGTTTTGGGTGTGATTTGCTGTGATGTGCAGACTGCAGAAGTAGAAATGTCTCCAAAATATTTAAATATATATGTGGTAGTGTTTCTTGGGTGGGGTTTCGCTTTTAAGCAACCAAACAAGATGGTTAACTTTTTAGTTTCTCTGAATATCAGCTCTAAATTTCTTTCATAGTCTGCAGTTTGCAGGGTTTCAGTCGTCAACAGTTACACTTTCCATACCAGGGGGGGGGGGGTTGTGGGGGTGTGTGTGTGTGTGTGTGTGGGGGGGGGGGGGGGCATGCATGTATGTTTGCGTGTGTGTTGAGTGTGTGTGTGCATCTGTGTCAGCATGCCTGTGTGTCAGTGAGAGACCCTGAGTTGAAACATGCAGGTGGAGCGAGCTGTTCTCGCAAGTTGCTGCATGCTCAGCATGAAGCATACATTACACTAGTTAACCAAAATCAGTCAAAAGCTCAATGGCATAATAGAGGCTTCCAGCTGTCTTTTGAACTGGTAAATAGGGGTGCTCTCACCTGGCATTCCTTGTCGGTCACAGAATACATGAAGGTCATTTTTGGTTGTCAAGGTGGTTTATGTCCCTCCAAAAAAAAAGAAGCTCTATCATTTTCCTCTTTTCCTTCCCACCTGCCCCCACCCACATCCCTTCTCCGTCCTCTCAAACATCCTATTAATCCCCACATTTCTCTCACCTCCATCCAGGCAAGACGCCGACCGACAACGGCGGAGTGGTGGCGGGGGATTACGGCGTGCCCAACCCGGGGCCGGCCTTCAAGGAGGTGTGGCAGGTGAAGGTGTGGCCCAAGGGTCTGGGCCAGGCCAAGAACCTGGTGGGCGTCTACCGCCTCTGCCTCACCGACAAGACGGTCAACTTTGTCAAGCTCAACTCGGACGCCGCCGCCGTGGTGCTACAGCTGATGAACGTGCGCCGCTGCGGCCACTCTGAGAACTTCTTCTTCGTGGAGGTGGGCCGCTCGGCCGTGACGGGCCCCGGAGAGTTCTGGATGCAGGTGAGGATCGATGGAGAGTTCAATGCATGGATTCAAATTCTCAGTCACAAACTGGTTGGAATTGGAATAACGTGTTCCTTCCACCGTTCAACGTGCTACGTCCAGCCAAAACTCCCCCCTGTCAGTTGAAAAGAAGCAGCTTGGACTTGGGGTACCATACAACCATTATAAGGCAAAATGTTCTAAATTTCATTATGCTTTAAGACAGCATGTGACGTGTCAAACTAGGGTGTTTTCATGATTCTGAATCCATTCCAAGCATTAGTTTTGCACGAAAAACATTCCTTGGGCTAAAAACGGCCAACACAAATGTGATGAGGTCAACACATTTGGGCATATTTGGGCAAGTGGCTATGGCCAAACTAGGAGGTTTATGGTCAAACCTTGTGTTTTTTGTGCAAAACTAATGCTTGGAATGGATTCAGAATCATGAAAACACCCTAGTTTGACGCCTAGGTTGGCCATAGCCACTTGCCCAAATATGCCCAAATGTGCTGACTTCATCACATTTGTGATGACGACTATGGCCATTCTTTGCCCAAGGAGTGTTTTTCGTGCAAAACTAATGCTTGGAATGGGTTCAGAATAGTTTGACACGTCACATGCTACTTAAAGCATAATGGAATTTAGAACAGTTTGCCTTTTAATGGTTGTATGGTACCTCAACTTTCAGCAGTTGTCAACAATTCCCCTAGGGTAGTTGAATAGAAACCAATGTGGGATATGTTAGTAGATACCTTTACAAACACATTGGGGAAGAACATTCTTGGTAAGAAATGTATTCCCAGATTTGATTCATATCCCCTGACTTCAAGGCGTTGTGTTGCGAGACATTTTGAGCTTGCTGATGAGCGGCTATTTTTGTCGACTGTTTGACCTAGAATAGGGACACTAAGGGATCATGTGTTTTAATTTAATCCAATTTCATTTTAATTCAATTCACTACTATTCAAATGACTACTCTGTTTCAATATCACCAGCATGAACATGAATATGTTTTCTCATGTACAATTGCGGCATTTAGACAATTAAATTAATTTTAATCTCAAACATCTTTTCATATTAGCACCTATTAGGACACTAATAGGACATTTCAAATGAGTGTCCACGGCCTAATGAAAGTCAATTTGGGGATCCGTGACAAGAAAAAGAATGCTGTAGAAAGCTGTCGTGCATGCTAGCTACTTGGCTCGCTGGAAACACTGCTACACCAGTGGGTCTCAAAGTGTCCTTGAGTGAGTTCCAAATGGCCCCCTACGGCTGTGTAACTAACAAATGTGTACACTCTCAGAGTTATAGGGGTCCTTGAAATAGGGCCCCGGAAGTAGGAAGAGTTATTCTGTCTGCATAATAGCCCATGCATTAGTCCCAATCATGAATTGGAGTTTAAGTGTTCTTTATGTCATCTTGAAGGTGGATGATTCAGTGGTGGCCCAGAACATGCACGAGACCCTGCTGGAAGCGATGAAGGCCCTGAGCGAGGAGTTCCGCCAGCGCAGCAAATCACAGTCCAACTCGGGCCCCGGAGGCGGCGCCACCGCCTCCAACCCCATCAGCGTTCCATCCCGCCGCCACCACCCGAACCCGCCACCCAGCCAGGTCGGCTTCACCCGCCGGTCCCGCACCGAGCCCCCTGGAGGAGGGGCCAGCAGTGGGGGGGGAGGAGGGGGCAACAGTGCCAACGCCTCGCCCACCCCCAGGCACAGCAGCTTCCCGAGGTCTCGCACTGCCAGCGACTGTGGGAAGGGAGAAGAAGGGGCCGCAGGAACGACGCCACTGCCGGGGCCAGGCTCCAGTCCCACCACCAACGGCTCCTGCTCCAGCACGCCCATCCTCAGGTCAAAGTCGGCCCGCTCGGCCACGACCCCAGCTGCCAAGACCCCCATGGGACTGATGCGCTCCATTTCCACCCCTACGCCCTCGCCGGCACCCAGCCTCTCCTCCAGCTCTGGCCACGGCTCTGAATTTGGAGGTGTTGGTGGGGCTTCTGCTGCTGCACCTGGAAATGGCTCTGGCTCCTACAGTCGTGTACCCCACCGGGCCTCCGTCTCAGGCTCGCCCAGTGACTATGGCTCCTCTGATGAGTACTGCTCTAGCCCTGGGGAGCACTCGCTCCTCCCCTCCCCTAGTCTGCCCTTGGGCTCTGTGGGCAGTGCGGGCAGCGAGTCCATTGGCGAGGAGGGAGCCAACTATATCTTGATGAGCCAGCGCGGTGCTGGTAGTGAAGGAAGTGCTGCATCGAGCACTCTTCCTGCCCCCGCCAACTCCCAGTCACAGAACAGGCGGGTGCTGCGCCGGTCATCTAGCCGCGAATGTGAGGCTGAGCGCAGGCTGCTGAGCAAACGGGCCTCCCTGCCTCCGATGGCCCTGGAGCGGCTGGCCCCGCGGCCGCGGAGAGGTGAGGAGCCGGCGGATGAGGACTCGACCGACTATGCTGTGATGTCACGGAGCACGAGCCGCGAGTCTTTCGCCTCTAACACCTCCTCCTTAACTCGGAGGGACTCGAGCATGGGTGCCGGGTCGGTGGGAGGCGGTTACCTGGACGTGGCAGGGGAGTTTAAAGGTGAAGCGGTTGCCAATGGAGGAGGAGGAGGAGGAGGTGTCGGCGTCATCGACATGGGGGTGGATAACGGCTACATGTCCATGCTGCCCGGAGGCGTCACCCAGCCACCGGACTCCCTCTCTCAATCACTGGCCGTCTCCGTCCCCGACTCGGAATCCAAACCTGCTGACGACTACATGGCCATGACGCCCAACAACAGCGTGTCCCCACCTCAGCAGATCCGCCCCCCGCTGGCCTCCGACGGCTACATGATGATGTCCCCTAACAGCAGCTGTTCCCCAGACCAGCGAGGAGGCCTCTCTGGAGGGGTCTGGATGGGCGGTAGCAGCGCAGACAGCAGGGCAGGCAGCGACTACATGAACATGTCGCCAATCAGCGCTCGCTCGGCCAGTGGCAGCCCCCCGCCCCCTGAATACCCAAGCCAGTCAGACCTCCTCGCCCAGCAGCACGCCCCCAAGATGGTGTACTCGTACTATTCCCTGCCCCGCTCCTACAAACACACTCCCTCCTCCACGGGACACTTTGAAGAGGGGCCCGGCCGGGGCAGAAGGCCAAACCTGGGCGGCGGGAGTCGGGGAATGAGTGGAGGAGGGAGGTCAGTCGGGGGTCATCAGGAGCAGGCCGTCGCGGGCACTTCAGTGGTGGGTCGCCATTTGTCCCTCTCCTCCTCGTACTCGTCCAGCTCTGCCAGCAACGAGAGCCTCGGGGAGAGCGAGGACCGGACGGCTGCTGGGACTGCATCCGCGGGGCCTCAGGCCAAAGATGGCGGCACGATCCAGCAGCGACGGGGCTCTTCCGGCACCGCGTTGAAGCAGGGAGGCGGCGGCGCCAGGAACAGACCGGTGAGCCTGTTTGTGGATGTGTCCAAGGCCAACACCCTACCCAGGGTGCGGGAGAACCCTCTCCCTCCGGAACCCAAAAGCCCTGGGGAGTACGTCAGCATCGAGTTCAAGGGGGAGAAGTGTGGCCAGGTTGGAGGAGCTCGTGGCAGGGGACTCAGACATGGCATGTCGCTGCCACATGGCTCCACCAGCATGTCGCTGCCCCATGGTGCCACCAGCCACCAGCGGCCCCAGCATAGGCCCACGTCCTGCCTGGGGGGTTTCCTCCCCCTTTCCCGTAGCCCCTCTGCCCCCATAACCCCTCCTGCGGCCTCAGAGTATGTCAACATGGACCTCGGACCCTCTCCGTCACCCTCGCCTCTTTCTCTCACGCCACTCGGCTTCCCGTCCTTTCCCACCCCTCCCACCCCGCCCGCCTCTGCCCACACACCCGTGGCCCGTGATGAGTGCGCGACTGGCCCTCGCGAGGAGAGAGTGGAGCTGCCCGAGACTGTGGTTAGGAAGGCCAGGGAGACGCATCCCACGCATCGAGTCCCGCCGGTGAGTGAGTCTCAGTCGCCGATGTCCTGCGGTGACTACACAGAGATGGCTTTCAGTCTGAACAGTAACAACAGCATCCTGCCCAGGTCCTCCTCATCCAGCATCTCCCCTAAAGCCCCGTCCCCCACCAGGGCGGACCCCGCTGTTCCTGTGCTGAGTCTAGACTTTCCCCTCGGCAAACCGGGGCCCAACCCAGACCATGGGCCTAAGGTCATTCGGGCTGACCCCCAGGGACGCAGACGACACTGCTCAGAAACGTTCCTGGCCTCTCCCTCCCTTCCCACCTCCACTGCCACCTCATCCTCGTCGTCCTCCTCATCCTCCTCCTCTACCTCCACCGCCTCCCTCTTCCCAGACCACGCTCAAGCGGTGGCCCGCCGACTGGGCTTCGAAGGCATGCTGTGGGGCAACGGCACTGTGACGGAGCCACCCTCCCAGTTCCTCCTTCCCGGGCAGCAGCCCATACCCCCTGCCCAGGCGTCATCCATGGAGCAAGGTCTCAACTATATAGACTTGGACTTGGCCAACAAAGAGAGCCCACATTTGGGCCTAGCCCTAGATGGACCCCCGGGTGGTGGCCAAGCAGGACCCTCTCGCCTTTTCTCTTCCATGTTAGGTGGGGGTTCCGGGGTTGGGGCAGCGGGTGTAGGGGGCAGTGGCAGTGCTGCCTCTAGCCTCAACATGTATGCCAGCATCGACTTCTACAAATCAGAAGAGCTGCGGACACATCAGAATGGAAACAAGGAGGGCACAGGTAAGACGTTGCTTTTTTTAAGTAATTCCCCTCACATCTTTCCAGTCATGCCTGAGCACTCATATGAATGACCCCCAGTAGTCCTTCCTATAATCCAATCGATCCAAGCAACCGTTTCCGTCTATGGGTTTATTCAAACCCTCCTGGCGCCGGATTATCATGTAGACACCGATCTGATCTGCACTACTGTCTGCACAATCCCCAGTATGAGATAAGGGTTGACTGCTTTCAAAATACATAAGCAAATTATCCTCCCTGGAGCTGTGTTTAGTTATAAAAAAAAGCACGTGTGACCTTGTGGAGTTAGATATTCAACTGTGTGTTTTGTGATTTGATAAGCATGCAAACAATTCATGTTTGTGTTAAATATTGCTGTAAGTGTGCACATATCTGGGTTCTTTATGATAAAAAGACAGAGCTTGCCCAAGGGTTAGAAATACACACACTATACGGTACTTTATCAAGTGAGGATAATGAGAACAGCTTTGCGTGAACCGAGGTAGATATTTCCTCATATACAACAAACATTCTGTGTGAGTCACTGTTTGTGCTAAATTGGCTCATTAAGAAACTGACGCCTACAGTTTTAGTAGATAGAGAGACCGGCGTTTAAGTGGAGGTGAAGATTTATATACAGTAGTAAAATGCTGAGTGGCCTCACTTATCTCGTGCATCCACTGTGAAGCTCTCGTGATAAAGAATGCAGCTTGTTTATGTAACAAAGTTCGCTAACCACCGCCAAAGTCCTTATGGTCTGTGCTGTAGCTTGAGCTAAGTAAAGTCCAAAGGTTTTTTTTTGCGGCAAGTGTTTCATAGCATGCCTCCACAGTTGAATTGTAGGTAATGTTATACACATTCATCATTAAATCCATCATGGGATGTTGTGGTGAACTTGGTGAAGTGCAGCAGAGCTGTGCTCCACGGTAAGGCTTTTCATAGATTCCGCAAATGGAAATGCATCATCAGTGAGCTTCTATAGGTTGTTCCACTGGTTTTATAGGGGAAATGTGGCCTGTGTTGCTACCATTAAGGCGGCATCTACTGTGCACGTGATTTAAATAGAAACATACTTTTAGCTGGCCACTGCCATGGGACCATATGCACGCTGGCGGTGCCTGCTAGCACGGGTACGTGTGTGTGAGTGAGGTAGCGTGGGGGAGAATGTTACACGTTGGCTGTGAATGTTGAGATGGGGCCAGTATACACTCACACAGCCCTCAAATGCCTCTGTACAGTGTGCCCCCCCCCCCCCCTCCCTGTCCTTTCAACCCTCCATTCCTCCTCCCCCTCTTTCCTCCTCCAATAAATGATCCTTTTGTTCGGGTATTTGTGCCGCGTTGGGCTGGCGGGCCTCAGCAGGGCCATGCCAGGAGTATATAGGACTAGTGGACTGACTCCTGAAAGTGTTCCAGTGTTAAAGCTCCAAACTCCACACACGTCTGACTTCTGTCCAGTTGGCGCATGGTTATACATGGAGGTGCATGGGAACGCCACGCTGAAATATGTCCGCCCTCCTCTGTTCTCCCGCTTTTGTTGCACATTCACGTCAAGCAAGAGCAAATCCTTCCTCGCCTCTGTGTGCCTTCAAACCATTTCTGTTTTCAAATGGTGTCTCACTTAATCCCCAAATGAATGGGGAGATGTTTTAAAAATAGATTTTTGCTGAGAATGTTGAAGTCGGCCTTCTTAGTAGTAGAATGGAGTCAGAGGGAGAGAATGGGTGTACGTTTCCCAATGGAAAATATGTTCATTGATCCATCTATCACCATAAAGACAGCACAGTTTAGAGCCATTTAATCAACCTGCCTCTGTGGACCTTTTAGAGCAGTTTTCAAAACATAAAATCCTGTAATTGTAGGGATGCTCTTTGGCAAGCTACAGCTTGTGGTGAACCCAAGTATGTGTGTGTGTGTGTGTGTGTGTGTGTGTCTGTCTCTCGCTTTCTCAGGGGGGTGTCTAAACCCACAACATTTATGTAAATCATATAAACTTTAAATAATACGTGTTTTAAAAAAAACCTTTTTTGTCAGTATATTCAATCTGAGCAATATTTCTCAAATGGATTCCTAATATACAGCCTACTCAACTGACCTCGGTCAAACAGAATAGTTTCGGGCGTCTGTGGTCAAATTCACTTTAACTGATCACTATCGCTGCTATTTATTCCGATGATTCGTACGTGTGTGTATGTACACATGCATTTATGCAGTGCACGTCAGTATGTGAACACATCTGTTCATTATTAGTGCTTAAATAGGCTAAAGTGGTTTAGATGGTAATCATAATGTGCACTTATTATACAAAGGTAGGTGTGTGTGTGTGTGTGTGTGTGTTTGTGTGGGTTTGTGTTGTGCATCTGCGGTATGTGTGTACTGTGTAGGTGAGTCTTGCATAACGTGTGCCTTGACCCTCAGCACAATGGCGTAAATTAGTTTATGAAATGAGTGTGAGTGTTGTTTTTTTCTGGAGAAAGTCTTAACACAAATTGAATCAGCCACCACTCCCGCAATCTCCTCGAGGAGAATTATATTACACATTTCCAGCTGTCCCTTACCAACCAATTATTGTATTTCTTTGCCATCTGGAGAGTGTGTGTGTGTGTGTGTGTGTGTCAATCTTTAAATAACCCGTGCCTTTTCAGTTCCACCTCTTAGACACACGCACGCACACACACTCACACACACACACACACACACACACACACACACGTCACACACACACACACACACACACACACACACACACACACACACACAGTCACACACACACACACGCATCATTGTAGGATGAAGTTTCAAAATTGAGGTCAGATTTTATGTTTTTATGAACACAGAACGTAGTGTGCCCACATCGAAAGTGCAATCCTGTTCTCATGTGCAGGATGGAGACAGAATGCCATACTTCTTCCTATATTAATATTTTAGTATACCTGACAGAGAACAGTGTGCGTTTGATATGTTGCATAAGTAAAGATGGCTGTGGGGAGGAAGAAAGACTGAGTGAGTTCTTTTGTCTTTGCTATGCTGTGCTGACGAAGCTCTGAAATAAAAGTGACATCACAAATATTTTCGGACTTGGGGGGCACAATCGGTAGTGCTGTCGCCCCACAGCTGGAAGGTCCTGGGTTCGATTCCCGCTGGGGATCCTGTGGGTGCTGGCGGCGTGTTCTCTCCTCTGTGTCATCAGTGACCATACCTGAGGCGGGGTTGGCAAAAGGGCCTTTATTTTTTTTTTAATATTTATTATCCCACAATTTTGTAACCCATTTTTCACCCCTGTGTCAATCATCTAATGTGATCCTGGGCTCTACACACCCTCCACCAACCTAGTCCCCATATATGGGGGACAAGGGGAGAGCAACGGACTTGAACTCATGCTTCCTTCATGCCTGAGTGTCCAAGTTGCTCCTATACACCTGACAGGGGGGAGTTTCCCTGGTTGGACGTAGCGCGTGGAAGGAACACATTATTCCAACCAGTTCCTTTCCCCTCCATCAGGCGCCCCGGCTGGCCAGGGGGAGGCAGTTTAGTGACCAGGATTACTGCATGTTTTTTGTGAGGGTATCTGCCCTAGGGGACACGGGGAGAACATGCAAACTCCACACAGAAAGGCCCTTTCGCCAACCCAGCCTTCGGGTATGGGCACTGATGACGTGGAGGAGGAAACACGTCGCCAGCACCCACAGCGTCCCGAGCGGAAATCGAACCCAGGACCTTCTAGCTGTGAGGCGACAGCACTACTGTGCCACCGTGCCCCCTAAAAGGGCCTTTCTGTGTGGAGTTTGCATGTTCTCCCTGTGTCCCCTAGGGTAGGTACCCTCACAAAAAACATGCAGTAATCCTGGTCTCTAAACTTCCTCCCCCTGGCCAGCCGGGGCGCCTGATGGAGGGGAAAGGAACTGGTTGGAATAACTTCCACGCGCTACGTCCAACCAGGGAAACTCCCCCCTGTGAGGTGTAAAGGGGCAACTTGGACACTCATGCATGAAGGAAGCATGAGTTCAAGTCCGTTGCTCTCCCCAGGTTGGCGGAGGGTGTGTAGAGCCCAGGATCACATTAGATAATTGACACAGGGGTGAAAAATAGGTTAGAAAATTGTGGGATAAAATTTAAAACAAAACAAAAACTAATATTTTCGGACCCAGCATTGATATTCAGCGTCTTCTGCAAAGCACATGCTTTGTGACTTATTTTCTTCAATTCACATTCTTAAAAGACACACACTTAAAATAGGGCTTAGGCCCGGACGGCTGGCTTAGTGATCCGGGCACCTGTGTGACTGTCGCGGGTTCGAATCCTGATCCCGACGGTCTTTGCTGCGTGTCACTCCCCATCTCTTTCTCCACATTTTCTGCCACTCCTGTAAGGCAGAAAAAGCCCCCCAAAAATATGAAAAACAAAAGAGGGCTTATAATCCAGAAAAGGCAACTGTATGGACCTTCTGATTTAACAAGACGATCGCCTGTTAAAATCAGTGATTAAAATAACTCACAATTTTAGTGACGAACAGCCATGCTCTTGTTTTGCACAAAGCATGCTATAGTTTCCATATGACAACTGACCACACACACACACACACACACTTTGTCTCTGGCACACATGCATACGTGCTAATATGCCCTGAGTGTCACCCTGTTTTGGGGTCATGGTGAGTCCGTGTGGTTGCGCCGGTTTACATAACACATTCGCACCATTAAACTAGCGTTGTTAACTTCAACCTACTGTCAGCCTGAACTGCAAACAGTCCTGTCAAGAAAGACCACTCTAGTCTTTAGTTTAAAGCAGAACAATCGCCTACCCTTTTTTGACATAACACTGGTTGAACAGAATAAAGTACATTGTCAGACAATTGATTTCACAAGAAAACAAAAACAAAAAACTGAAAACATCTGATCGTTGAAACAATGAGAAACTGGCCGAGAACAGACAGAAAAGAAAAAGTAATATATTCTAGGCCTTGTGGTTTTTGACCATATGATATGAAGTACATCAGGGCCTCTTCGTTGGCTCTCGGTGCCCAAGGCGAGATTAATATAATATCACCATTTACCACCCCCCCACACACGCATGTGCGCTGTGCGCACATGCGTGTGTGCGGACCACTTGTTGAAAACCACTGATTGTTTATTTAGTTTAGTAGCTCATATACAACCTGCTATTTCTTGTGTGTGAGTGACAACGTCGTATGACACAGCATAAGTTGGGCATTAGAGCAGTGGTATTCAACCAGTGATCCGGGGACCACCAGTGGTCCTTGAGGGGATTCCAGTGGTCCATTTGGTTTCATTTTACGCTCTCAAGAGTTACATTATTGAGTTACATTATTGTTGTAACTCTAACAACTACTTAATTTAGTAAATTTACACAAACTCTACACAATTGTTACACAAACTCTAAAATAATTGTTATTTTGATCGTGTGCCTGTTATCTCTCCTAATGGTACCAACATCAATCCAGCATGGAATTGTGGACAAAATCTTATCCAAAAATAAGTATATCATTATTATAATATCATTTCGTTTTGGGTCTGCGAGGCTAAATCTCATCAGTGGTCCGTGGCTCAAATGGCGAATAAATCATGGGCCTTGAATGTGGAAAAGGTTGAAAACCACTGATTTAGACATTACTTGCTCAGAGGCACTTCAATGGTGGTCACTGCCATACAGTCAAATCCTGAGTGTTAATGGAGACTGAAAGCGTTCAAAGCAAATGGACCTGCCTAAATGAATACTCAGGATTATTTGACTCATTCACATTTGGCTCCCGGTCCCAGCCACTAGTTGGTATGGGGGATTTTAACCCACAGTGTTTGAACCGTTAATGTCGCCTCTCTAAACCCTGTGTGGTCCGTCCTGCTGTGCTGAGTGGGTGATTGGCTCTCCACGAAGGAGCTAAGCATGTATGCCAGTATGTGCTTTATTTTTGTGTAATACTTTGTACCACAGAAACAAGCAATTGTGTAGCTTTTGTCCAAGAGAGTTAAGCTATGGTACTCAAGTTTGCAGCCTTAGTTTAGCAACCCTGAGGTCCTTTGGGACCAATGTCAGAATGAATGTGTACTCGGATTCATACGTTTTTTATTGTGTTTAATTGCATTTGAGATGCCATTAATCTGTAAATTGGCTGCTCCTCCTGTTGACTATATTTGTCTGTTTTTGTAAGTTTTGAACATTGTAGTCCAATCTGGCTTATCAACATAATCAATAATAACTAATTTCCTTACTTATTTCAGCTTTTTAGCTTTTTATAATTAATAGTTCATTTATTTTTTTCACTGTGATAAGAGAACAGATGGCATACATAGTTCAAGATGTCTTTTGTCTCACTTTTGACCAAATAATCATCTGCCTTTGTTTATGGTGTATTCCTCCAAACATTTGATAAGTTTCCTTGGATAACATTGCTTGCAGTCTCCATTATTTGGATGCACCTTCTTGTTGTAGTCGAGGACATTTCATTTCAGAAAGTCCCTTTGCTTTGTTTGGTGTTCTGCTCTGCTCTGACTGGGAGTTACCTCCCTAGCACTGTGCCTAGCGACAAACCTCCAGTGTTTGGGTTTTGGGGGGAGTGGAGAAGGTCTTGTGTCGTTGTGTGTGGGTGGGTGTGTGTATGTGTGTGGGAGCGAGCGTGCGTGCGTGTGTGCATGTCCCCGAAGCCAGTAAGCCACACATGTGTTTATGTGAACGAGTGGACTTGAAGGTTGAGTGTGTTTTTCCCACTGACTTGGAGCACATTCCATTCGGTGAGATCATCTCCGTGCGCCACGGCAGCAGCAGCAGCTAGACCACAGCAGAGGAGAGCCGTCTTTCTGTAGCATTGGTTCTCAAACTTTGTCATGTCAAGGACCCCCAGATTGACACTGAAAAGATATGCCAGTGACCCCGATTGATAAGAGAGGATTTTACGGCTCTAGTAGTGATTCCGAAACATGCAAATTTTAAGGACCCCCAGTTTCACATGCCGTAGGCCCCGATTTAATGGCATTTCTATCTCTGGGACCCCAATTTATATTGCAAAATCACTGTTAATTTAACTCTGAGAGTGTACAAGTGGCCACTCTCAGTTACAGACCCACAAGGGTCCATTTGGTTCCTAACTATCTCCTGCAGGAAAAAGCTTTGCCCCGGTGCTGGCCGGGGGGAGAATCTCCGACATTTTTTGATTAATTAATTAATTTGATTGAATTATTGCCCTCAAAATAGAAGAGAAGTTAGAGAAGAGACATTTCTCACACACATTTATTTAAATTTTTTGATGAAACTGTTCTCAAATCATCTATTAAGGTCTAGGTGTGCTGTCATGCCCATTTTAGCACAGCTTGAGAGCTTATTTCAACCAATTGCCTGTAGTATAACATTAAATATTTCACTTCTTGGCTTGTGTTGGCATGGTGCCAGAGATTTTAGGCATGGTGCGGCGCCGGGGCAAAAAAGATCTGCAGGAAACCCTGGTCGATCCCACTTTGAGAACCAATGAGAACCAATGCTTTAGACCTTCATCAATGAGGTGACTGAATCCAGCTGGATGTCACCAGCAGCAGCCAGTGGGGTAATCCACGCTGAATGCCCCCACTCAAACACACGCAGTCACGCGCACACACGCAGTCACACACACACACACACACACACACACACACACACACACACAGAATTACGTGGCCATGGCCAACAGCAGTCAGCAAAACGTTGTTTAGCGTCTAGCATCAAGGCAACAAAGCCATTTCATCGGACAGGCCTCACTAGTCAACTCTAGAACTCCAGAGCAGCACAGAAACATAATGGAGAATTCTGTCATAGGATAGTTCTGTACTTTAGTAGCTGTGTGTGTGTGTGTGTGTGTGTGTGTGTGTGTGTGTGTGTGTGTGTGTGTGTGTGTGTGTGTGTGTGTGTGTGTGTGTGCACGCGCAGCTAATCTTGTACTGTACCCATCAGCTCCAATCTTTGTATGCATGCTGCCAGTAGGCTACTTTTCCTCAAATAATATGTTTTATACTTTTTGAAATACTCTATATTAATGTTATAATGGATGGACATCAATAGGACTGTGATACCTGTGAAACCTTGCCCAAATTTTGAGTCATGCTACTGTGCGACATACGACTGACGTCATACAGTAGTTGATTTAACATCACAGGCCGGCCGCAAGAAGTCTGAGAGCCACATTGGAGCCACGCCGTTCCCATCGGGGTCCTGAGATCCACATGATTCGACACTGTGTGTGTGTGTGTGTGTGTGTGTGTGTGTGTGTGTGTGTGTGTGTGTGTGTGTGTGTGTGTGTGTGTGTGTGTGCTTCACTTGTTACCCGAGGCATTCTCTGGCGCCGGCTAATCTCCCATTGACTACAGTGAGAGAAGAGAGGAAAAGGGGTGGATTTAGATTCTGCAGAATGAATAGGGTCCTAATCTGTGTGTGTGTGTGTGTGGGGGGGGGGGGGGGCGACATGAGAGAGAGACACACGGCTGCCACCTCACACACAACGTGGTCAACCTGTTCTCATCTACTTTACACACCACAACGTCCGGATTGAATTAACACTGGAACCCACCGGGGTCAGATCAGCTAGCGACCGATATTCTGTACTTTTCCTCTCGTTTCTACAACGTCCATCCCAAGTGGAAACCTTCCCCTCGATATTGTGTGTGTGTGTGTGTGTGTGTGTGGTGTATACTGTATGTGTGGCGCGTCATATTTGCTATCGTTGTCCATTATTTACTTCATTTTGACGAGCTTCAAAAGGCCCATTCACAAGGCTATTGTTGACGGTCAAACATTGCAGCTGTGAACAGGCTGGCTATAGTGAGGGAGCGGAAGAGAGAGCTTGTCAATGGTTACAATGCAGAGAGAGGGGCGATGGAGATGAATGTTGAGCGAATGAGTAGGGGGGGCAGGATGGAGAGGGTGAAAGAGTGACTGAGACTCACTGACAGCAGTGGAGAGAGTGGCTTTTTGAGATGAAGAGTTGAGGGATACGAAATTAGAAAATCACACCCGTGTGAAGTGAGCGCCGGTGCTCTTATCATCATGCATCATCTCATTCCGGCCAATCACAATTTGCGTCCTCACCGTCGTCTTCAGTGTTTGCGTTTACACAATGTTTGTGTTTACACTCAAAACTGGCCATTCATTATCAATGGCATTCAATGTTAGTCAGGTTAATTCAATGTGTGTGTTGGGACAAACGCTCAAAGCTGGCCATTCATTATCAATGGCATTCAATGTTTGTGTTTTTTACACAAACCCTCAAAGCTGGCTAGCGCCTCTCAGAAATGGACACCGAAAGAAAAATGAGCAATGGGGCGTTTGACGGAGAGAGAGAGAGAGAGAGAGACTTTGATGTCCGTGTGAACGGAAGGAAGTGAGATTTGTATCTGCTCGTTGCCATGGCCATGCCACTAAAGGCCCAAAAAGTCCTGTCTATCTTTTGTTAGCCTGGTTAATAAACCAGACTAATATCGCACGGATCTCGGGATATTAGTCTGGGGAGGCTCAGTTGGATTTCATTTCCAGGGGGGCGGGTTCAAACATTTTCTCTTTGACGCAATTGGTCAGAGCTACTGTCAGTCAAAGGTCTCAAGCGTTGAAAGTCACTGTACCAAAGCCCGCCCATATTGCATACCGTGTCCCTATTGGGCGCCCCATTTCTCTGGTGTAGGAAATGGGCAAACAATTGAGCCACTCCAGACCGTAATCCGCCGGCAGGCAATTTCTTTTTGCCAACGGCTGATTCGGTCTGGTTTATTAACCAGGCTAATCTTTTGTCACTGTCTATGTTTCTCCCTCTGCTCCACGCCCTCCTCAACACACACACACACACACACACACACACACACACACACACACGCATTCTTTGTTTGGTCCTGTATTTTAAAATCCTATATTATGTTTTTCTTTTGCCCCTCTGTTCTGTCAGCCTCTCGCCTCATCTCGCCTCATATACTTTTGTTTTGTAAATGCACACTCACGCTCACACCCACACACACACACACACACACACACACACACACACACGCACTCACACACTCACACACACACACACCACAGAAAACCCTTTCACACAGACACTCATACTTGGCTTTTCCTGTTTGGTTTGATCATGCCGATAGTGGTTGCTTAAGAGAGTGTGTGGGTGTGGTTGTGGGTGTGAGGGAGTGAGGGAGTGACCTTGCTTTCATTAGCTAGAGGTTATGGAGGTATCTGGAATGCTCACCCTCATGTCTTTCCCGCTGACCTCACGCTGACCGCTCGGTGGAGCGGTTCTTGACGCATAAGGCATAGTTTTACTGGCGTTAAGTTTAGGAATAGGGTTAGCTTTTGGCACCGTTTTACTGAGGTTAGGAATAAGGTTATAGGTTTAAACGCCCGAGGTGACTGTGTTTCAATGCGAGCTTTTCAGTATCTATTTGGCAGACCTGAGTGTCTTCATTTTTTAGAATCATCACAAGATCAGGGTGAACGCCATGGAGAGAAATGGAGTGGGATACAGATGAAGGACGGAGATAGAGAGAGACCAGCTGATAAGCGCAGGAAATGTATGTGTGTTTCAAATACAACAGGGTTTTTGAGTGCGTGCGCAGTAATTCCAGACGTCCAAGGCTGGTAAGATCTTGTTTCCTGCCCTAATGGAAAGAATACTTGCTTTCCACACGCATGCACACACGCGTGCGCGCACACACGCACGGGTTCCTTATCTCTATGTTGTATTTAAACAAAAAGCTAAACCTACATGCATATGTAGACACTTTCAATGCTATCGGAATTCAACCTATTAAGTAAACATGACTTTATTTAATAAGAGAAGCATTTTATGATAATCTACAGAGAAAGGTGATTGGCTGAAAATGCAACAATTATTTGTAGTAATGCAGCTGCTATGAATGATAATGTGATATTGTGTTTGTTTTATTGATTGATTTAGTCATTTAGACTTTATTTAGCTGCCTAAAGCCCATCACACACTGTCTGCGAACGCCGCGTGTCAAAACAGCCGCCTCCGTTATTTCCAATGAACCTATCCCACACCGGTGCGTCCGACTCGCGCTGACGCCTCGCCTGACGCTCCGATACTATTTTCCAGGTGTTGCCGCGCGGCAACGCCTGTGCCGCGTCGCTGCGCACCCGGTGTGTGTTGGGCTATATACATTTTGACAGCTTCAGACACATACAGAGCAAAGGCAAAAAATGTAATGTGTTGTTTAAGGTTAATAATGCAATTAGTGCAATGCCCATTCGGAATGCATGGCCCTTCAGTTATGCAATGCCCATTGTACTATAAAGAGTACTATACACACACCACGTTTGAAGTCGATTGGTTTGGCGATTCTCGAGATACATGAAGGACGGACTTTTCATATTTTGTCACCCACACAAACATGAGACGTTATGAAGAAATGTAGGATGCCAGGCCCATTATTATTATTATTTATGCACTGTTATTTGACCAACTCCACGCTCCCAGCTGGCAGCTGCGTGTAGATACAGATACACATTCATTAACATGGACCTGTTCACCCCAGTGAGAAACCCGGTAACTCAGTGGAACAATAATAAATGACATCATTTGTTGGCCCCACTGCATCAGGCATGCAAATACATTTTTAAGACGCCAGCGAGAATTGAACCTTCCAAATCTGGCAGTGTTTGTATCGTGTTCTGAGCTGCACACTACAGGACGGTTAAATGTGCCTTGCTCAAGCGCACCGCGGCGGTGGTTAATTTATGGCCCTTCCTTTGTGACTAGTTGGCTAGGCGTGCTCATGGTAATTAGGTAGTAAAAGCCCAGCCAATGGCTCAGTAGGCTAGTCATGTTTTGACTGCCCAGTGCCTTATTCAGATGCACTTGGCACGCTGCTCACACAGACACAAGCACACACAGCAGTAGGGGAACGAATTGTACTGGCAGCCTGGTCAGTCAAAGAGGCGCCATTGGACAGAGCACAGCTCTCTCTCTCTCGCACTCTCTCTCTCTCTCTCTGTGTGTGTGTGTGTGTGTGTGTGTCCCCGCCCACACGCACGCACGCACGCATGTTTATCTATAGATTGTCATTGGCTGTGACAGAAACTTGTAAGGTCACCTCACCTCTAAAACTCTTAAGATCCTCTTAAACATTTTTGTTTACACACAGATACATGCACGTGTGCACGCACGCATGCACACACACACACACACACACACACACACACACACACACGCACACAGTGTACATACATACTGTACACACTCACAGGCTGTAGTTGAGTCGATCCCAATGAGATTGGCTCAGAGCCAATCTTAAAGCAGGAAGCATGAGTCAGGAAAGCTGCTCACCTATAGATTTACACAAATTGTATTTAATTCATTTTACTGTCACAGGCCACCAGACGCGCGAGCCCACACACACACACACACACACACACACACACACACACACACACACATATCCCCCCCCCCCCCCCCCCCCCCAACTCTTTCTTTCTCTCACTTCCTGTGTCTTTTGTCATCAGTCTTTTGATTGGCTCCCTTTAAAAAGAAAACCGCTTTGGCTCACAAGGTCTCTCTCCCCTCTTCTCTGCCAACCTCATCCTCTTCTCCCTGTCTTTAATGTTTTCTTCTCCTGGCCCCTCTCTCTCTCTCTCTCTCATAGACCCCCCCTCACCACCCCCTCTTATAATCATGTCAGATGGATTAAGGGGCTTTCAGAGTGTGTGAGCAGTGTTTGCGTACACGCTGTTAGTAGCCTGCATGTGAATGAATGGATCTCTCTCTCTCTTGTGGGGTCAGTGCAGGGCAGCTTCTGATCTGATAGTAAACATAGAGTCTCTTTCAGAGAAATTTATCTTCACTCTAGGAGGGATATTGAGGTAACTTGAGGTAATGCACCGGTCTATCCGACTGTAAATATTTCATTAATTCGCTCTTTTCCACCCCTGCCAGTGCCCTACACACCCACCAACCCGAGTTAATTAAGGGCGCACTGCAACTGTGTGCGTGGGCACAACGGTGTCTGATAAAGAGAATTGGCATACGGACAAAAAGGACACATGCGGGTGCTTGTGTTTTGCATATACCGTACTGGCCGACAGCAAAATAAACCCTGTTTTTCTTCTGAGGGAAATTATACATAGGATCACATACTGTAGCTGCTTAGGGCTTTTACTTCTAGTGATTTTTACTAGTTGACTAGTAGGCCTACCTACTAAAATATATATATATATTTTTAATAATAGTTGTACATTTAAAAACTGTGTACATTGGTTACTATAACTATAATGTAGCTGATCTTGAGGCCTACAAAAACGAGAATTATAAAAAGAAAAATCTTATCAACTATGACAACTAGTACCAACAAGGTCGGCTAGTGGATTTACTAGTCAGAGAGATAAGAGAGATAGAGAGCGAAAGAGAGAGAATCCCATTTTCGGAGGTGTATACATCATGTATATTTACGTAAGTGCAAGTGCGTTCACGTATAGGTGCTGTATGTGTGTGCCTCTCACGCTGCATGATGCCTCGGACGTTCTGCACTGGCGTTCTTTTCTTGCTTCTGTACTGTGTGTGTGTGTGTGTGTGTGTGTGTGTGTGTGTGCCTGTTGGACGTGCGTGCGTGTGTGTGTGCATCTGGCAGTGAGCCAGGGGCTCAGCGCTACAGAGAAGTGATTGTGCTCTGTGGTATGGGATGTATGCAGGGTTCCCCCCACCCCCCCCTGTCCGTCCGTCACCCCCTCCCCGAGGTGACCGAGTGCACCGGAGGGGAGGAAGGAGGGACCTGTTCTTCAACACCCACATTTCTTCTTCTTCTTCTTCCTTTTTTTTGGCCTCAAATTTGTACTTCTTCGCGGGACGGTGTCGCGGCACGGCCGAGAACAGCAGGCCGACAAGCTGATGGCGCGTCGCGCCCACGAGGCGCCATGAGCTTGTCGGTCTGCTGTTCTCTGCCGCTCGCCACGACGGACGCCACCGTGTGACGGAGTATAGATTAGGCTTCAGACTCCCTTCCCTCTCTTCTCTGTGTGTGTGTGTGTGACTGTGTGTGTGTGTGGGGGGGGGAGGGGGTGGGTAGTTGAGCTGCTCACACGCCTGCTATTTAACTTTACACTTGCACACATACACACGTGTGCACATACACACACACACATCTCTGTTCTGTCTTGGTTGGTTGCTCCTCGCTCGTGTTATTTAACGGCCATGTCAACAACACTCTTGCTGCAACATTTCTTGCTACACCATTACAGCTTGAAAGTAATTGCCTCCAGTGAGTGCGATTAATAAAAGTGTATTTATTTTTTACATTGGCGTGTGTGTGTGTGTGCGTGCGCTTGCGTGCGCCTGCGTGCGTGCGTGCATGCGCGTGATTGGATGCAAGGGGCATAGCGCTCGCTCAGCCACTGCAACAGTTATTTTGTCTGTAACAGCTGAGCATGGGTGGGCGACGTTGGAGAGGCCTAGAGTAAGCTGATTACCGTCTGCTAATGAGCCGCTTCTCAGACGGGGTGTATGTGTGTGTGTGTGTGTGTGTGTGTGTGTGTGTGTGTGTGTGTGTGTGTGTGTGTGTGTGTGTGTGTGTGTGTGTGTGTGTGTGTGTGTGTGTGTGTGTGTGTGTGTGTGTGTGTGTGTGTGTGTGTGTGTGTGTGTGCGTGCGTGCATGCACATACAGTATCTGTGTGCACATGCATGTATATATGTCAATGAGTGTTTGTTTATCAATGCATTGAGGTTGTCATGTACAGTATGTTTGTCTGTTCGTGTTCGGGTCTCTTTCTGTGCGTGCGTGTGTTCCTTCCTCCCTTCCTTCCTGCTGGCTCACCCAGCTGTTTGGGGCTGGATATATCGGGGTGGAGGGTTAAGGCCCAGAGGGTCAGGCTCAAGGGGATGGGGGTGCAGGTCAGAGTTGATGTGCAGAGCAGCGTTAGTGCTGATGGTGGGAACAGGACAGGGTGCACAGTGCACACACACACACACACACACACACACACACACACACACACACAGGCACATACACACACACACACACACACACACACACACACACACACAGGCGACTGACTGCTGCTATTCTCAGCAGATGCGACCTAAAATCTCATTTGCTCGCTTTCCACTTGAGCTCTGAACCTGAACCTCAAATGTCATAAAAGCAACCTTAATGCCTCAAATCTTTGATTTCTTCAGCTGGTCGACCTAAAACATAATTACAATTCCAGTCTTAAGATTTTATTTAGCTTTATTCCATGTGTCGGGTATAATGTTACAGAGACACATCCTCTGTGTTGCCATGGGTTCCCACCACAGGATCTTTGCCCTGGGTCTTGGACAAATTATGAAATAAGCTTTTTGACTAATTGACGCTGGAGGAATACACAAGTCGAAACCCTGCAAATGTTTCTTTTTATTCAAGTTGTCCTTGTTGTGCACCAAGCCCTTTTCTACCCTTGACTGACTGAAGTGCGTCGGACCTTTCTTCTTTCTAAGAGAAATAAGCTCTTTAGCAAACAAAAGGCTTATGATATTCACACCTCTATAGACGTGTGAATATCATAAGCCTGTGTCAATTTGTAGACCGTCTACAAATCGACACACTAACTTTATACGACTTTGACCTACACGACACACGTGCAAATAATATCAGTAAAATCATTTGCACACAATGGCTTTAACCATGGTGGCTTAACCATTTAAACCTGTATACTTGGTTGACCGGCGTCCCACAGGGCTTTATACTTACACTTCGGTGCAAGCTTGTAGAACAGCTAATTTCACCGAATGTTAAGAATAAGAACATTATGGTTCCAATAATGAGAGAGAACACAAATATTAGGGAGACGACACAAGGCATCGGAAGTGCCGAAAGTTGACTTTCAACTTCATGGCAAATATCTAGCTCCCTCCAGGATGTTAACAGACTTGTGTGGATCAATATGTGCTTCACACACGCCTAGTTTGTAGCTACACTACCAGAGAAACATAAAATGTTCTCTCTCTTTCCTGCTTTCAGAACAGGAGCTGTTCTGCATGTGGAGCATTTGTTTTATAGCAAGGGGCTTTCTCCAACCAGCCATTCCTGAATCACTGTGATCTGGAAGCCACAGCTATAACTTCAGATCAAGACTCGGATTTCATCCCGAATAGCCTTTTTCCTCCCCCCCTCCCTCCCCCCCAAATGTGAATACGTGGACACAAAAGAATACAGCCCCACACACAGATGTACATATTCTGTCTGCCTGTCACTCCGAGACACTCATCCTGCCTCTGTCAATCACCTTAAGCAAACACCCCTGGCCCCACAGCCCCTCTGCATACAAACGCACAAGATCAAGAATGCAACCCCCCACCACCCACCCCTGCTTCCCCTCTCTCTCTTTAGGCAAGGGCCGGTTTAATCTTGTTGGTGGGGAGGCGAGAAGGAGAGAGAGAGAGAGAGAGAGCGAAGGAGAGAGAGAGAAGAACAAACAGTGCCAAGGCCACCCTTTTATAACTCGACGCAGATCGAAATGAATGAGGAGGGATGTTTACTCACCGCTTCCATTATTGGACTGAATGATCATTAACCTTCACGATGCCTCTCTCTGCGACGTCACCTCGACGTCAGCACTTCTTGCACAACTCGCTCCCTCGGCCCCCGCCGGGACCACGTCTCTGCTTTACCATGATGGTTATTGAGGCTGGAAAGGAAATTGACCCGTTGTGCACAATGTGTCAGTGTGTGTGTGTGTGTGTGTGTGTGTGTGTGTGGTGTTGGTGTGTCATAGATCACACAATGTTCTCTAGCATCTGTACCATCACACACAACCTAATCACTGCATTAGAAGCCGCTCGGCGGCGAATGAAAAGAGCGTGTCGCTCTCGCACACACTCGTTTGGAAAGAACGAGCTGCGAGGTGAAGGGGGGGGGGGGTTTGGGTGGCGAGAGAGGGAAAGATAAATGAGAGACGCACAGATGAGCGAGGGTTGAATGACGCGTGTGCTCCCCGCTTAACCGCCACATCCCACGCCACGCCACATGTACACACGCTTTCCCTCGCTCGTTTCTAATTTGTTTTTCTGCTGTTTTTCATTTGTTGTTAATGGATTTGTTTGTATTCGCCATCAGGATGTCAGCGGCGCGGTTTACCAAGCAGAACATGGCGCGTGCCACACACGGACGGGTGTGTGCACGTGTATGCGTTTCCTTTTTTTTTGCTCACTCATTTTTTGTGTGTGTGTGTGTGTGTGTGTGTGTGTTTACGTGCTGTGAGTGTGCACATGCACGTTTACGTTTTGCGCGGTGTGCACAGGCAAAGTAGTCACTGTGTGTTCATTTGGTGTAGCACGCTCATCTGTACACAGCGGTGAGAGACCAGTTTTAGAGCAAGCACACCCAAGCCACACACACATGTCTACACATGCAAACATACACACACACTGCCGCACTGGTCAGTCGTGCGTCATAACGCCACTCATTTACATGATGTTGTGGCTGTGTGTCCACATTAATCCTCCATGCTGTATGTATGTGGTTGGAGTGGGTTGATGTGTCTCATGACTCGTCTACATTACAAACCACACGTGTGTGTGTGTGTGTGTGTGTGTGTGTGTGCGTGCGTGCGTGTGTAAGTTGTCCATCTAAAAGCAGCAGCACTTCATTGGCATCCTTTGGGTTCAGCTTGACCAACCTCTGCTATTGCCTTACTGCCCAGCACTACCTCAGGAGCCTACTACTCATTCACGCATATGGGCCGTGCACACACGCACACACACGCACACGCACACACACACTCATACTTTTAACTTCTTTGTAACTGCCACCACCCCTGTAGCAACATGCGGTTCATTGAACCGCATACTCAGTCGTACATATACACAACCAGCACTGTCATCATCTTACACACACATTAGCACTCGCCCTTCTTCAAATAACTGCTCATGTTTTTGCAAGGAAACACACACACACACACACACACACACACACACACACACACAGAGCTCCAGTGTGGACTTGCTCCAAGCTGTGTAATGTCTAATGTCAAACGCCGGCGGCTAGACATACACATACAGTGCTGGACATACACACAGTATTCCTGGAAAGAACTCTACAGAACAATACGTTTAAAAAAGAAAATGGAGGGTCCTGTGAGTCTGCAAAACCTCACAGTGCATCTGAGCCATGGACAGAGAGAGAGAGAGAGAGAGAGAGAGACACTATAAAAAGAAAGTTGGAGACATGAGAGGAGATTAGGATATTTAATTTCTTCTCTTTTACTCACATATTTTGGAGACGGCAAAACAAGAAGGCTGCCCCTGGAACCAGGTTCATAGACAATATTTGCTGTGCCACTGCCAAGTCGGCCTGGCCTGTCTGGCTGTCAGCCCACACACACACATTCATATACGTACATACGTACGTTACGTATGTGTGTAGAGATGTATTGTATGTATGTGGGAGATATATATATATATATACACACACACACACACACACACACAATACTGTATATATTCCCGCACATAAGGACAGAGTCTCATATCGGCATGCCTGCACACAGTGCAGTCACACATAACCCAACAATGTGCGTGCAGGCACATGCATGCCCCCCCCCAGGCTCCCCTGTTTTCACAGAACCACACTGCCCAGAATCAAGAGATTAGGGTTACACATGCTATCTTAATACAAAGATGTGTGTGTGTGTGTGTGTGTGTGTGTGTGTGTGTGTGTGTGTGTGTGTGTGTGTGTGTGTGCAATGATTTTAGTAGCGAACTCAAAATTGTAACCATGTATGTCACAGAAATTGAGGAAGAGCCTCCATTGGACTGGCCCCATGAAGTGAACGGAGTTTGCGTAACTATGTCTATACTCTATGTCTAGGGGACACCCTGTGGCACATATAAGTGGCAGGGAGAGACAGAAGGGGGAGAAAGAGAGGGAGCCGAGGGAGGGGGGAGAGAGAGAGCTAGAGAGTGGGTATGTCATGTCATATCCCCAAACGGGTATGTACTAGTATTAATACACAATTCATCAGACTGGTACAGAGGCCAGGAGCCAGTACATGGGGGCACGCACATGCACACACACACACACACACACACACACACACACACACACACACACACACACACACACACACGTACACAGTCTCTCAGTCAAATAAGAGATTGATCCCTCTTGCAGACTCACCAGACAAGATTTCCTACAGTAACCAAATTCTTTGTAACTGCCCAAAATGATCAGACTGCATTCTCGCAGGGTTTGTAAAAGTGAACCTTTTCCTTTTCCAATGTATCATTAATTCTGTGTTGGCGTTTTCTTCTTTTTGTCTTTTATTAAGCACAGATATTTAACAAAACTGTTCCTTTTTTATAATTTCATTTCGAGCTTGTAGATGCTGCTATTTTCACTACTTTTGTGTGATGAGGTAGGGCATTCCTTTACAGAAACATTTGGAGGTATGGGATTCCTGCCCAACAGCAACAAAATAGTTGTATAATTATTATCAATACTATCCTGTTTACCTTCCACTGCACCCACTGAAGCATGGATGGAAATCCCCCCCATTGCCATGTGTTTGTTCGGTGGAATGCAGAGTAATATGTTCTGAACAACCCGCCTTAAAAACGAGGTGGCGGAACGGCTTGTGTTTCACTTCGGCTGTTCCTCCAACGTCGAAGGATTGAATTGTGCATTCTGGGAAAAGCATTACTTGGAAGGCAAGGAACTTGCCTGCCTGCTAAAGCTTTCAGCATAGTAAATCACTTCACTCAAGATCAGCCTTAGTGCGTGCGTGTGTGTGTGTGTGTGTGTGTGTGTGTGTGTGTGTGTGTGTGTGTGTGTGTGTGTGTGTGTGTGTGTGTGTGTGTGTGACGAGCGTGTGTTTATTCTGGACAGGACTTGCACATGCTTTGGCAAAAGAAAGTGGCAAAACTGGTGGGGCAGACCCGACAACAGAAAGACAGAGAGAAATCAGGGGACTGAGTCAGCGTGTAAGAAGAACGAATGCGTGCGGGAGATCCTGGTTGGGTGTACACTAGTACATATCGTTCGGGCTTGCAAAATAACCACCACACGAAGTTCCAGTTTTTTGGGTTTGCGCACACGTTACCCACTACCCTTTGCTCCTGTTGGCTTCCACTCTCCCATTCTGTGGCCCAGGACAGGATGTCCCCTCAACACAGATCAGGATCCCAGCCAGTAGCCTATCTGTTACACGAGGACACATGCAACTCATTTCAAATGTTGGATTCGTATCCGCGCTTGAACTAAATAATACGTGCAAAAGATTTATCTATTGCAGAGTTGCTCAAGGAAGTATAGGATAAAGTATGCATTGTCTCCCCCCCCCCCCCTCATGGTCCGATTATTACTGCAGAAACATGATACAGTTTTCGCCGGTTTGTTGGCCCTCATTTGTTTTGGCCTGCGACCTGTAAGCCTCTGACAGGACTGTCTGTGAACACGTCAGAGTCTGTTGGAGATCTGGACCATCAGCTTAACCCTAATTTACGTGTGGCGGTTGCGACACGTTGTCAGCTTATAGATGGGCTATTTTTGTTGCAGGACACCGCCTTATGACTACGTTTAAATTAGGCCTTAGTACCATGTTGACTAAAGCTTGTTGGAAATACTACCGGTCTCAAATTTTATGTCCATTATCCACAAAGCTGTAATGAATGGAGACAGTTAATGTGAGGGATAATGCACTGTGAGCAACTCTGTTTCAAGAAAATATCCGCACGACAGGATGCTAGAATGTCTCACTGTTAATCAGTTAAGGCCACAGTCGGCTAACATGCAAAGTCTCCATAATTGCCAAAAGTATTAAAATTATACATTATAAAAGTCTGAGATTGAATCGTTGTCGCAATAATAAAGCAAAATCCTTTTCCTGAAACTGGTGTGCAGGCTGTACCTCCTTTCACATTAGACAAGTGTTCCATTCTCATTCATCCAGTGTAGCTAATGCTATAGTAATGTATTTTGTCACCAGGTGTTGCCAATTACAAAAAGGACCTCTTCCGTGAACTACAAAGGTGCACTTAGTGGAGTGCACATCTCCGCCAGCAGGCATGCCCTAACTAACACATGAAGACCTGGGGCCAATTCTACCAATGCATCAGTAGTTCTCTCACTTTTTTTTTCACTTTCAAGATTTTGCAAAAACTTTTCAATTCAATAATAGCAGATGGAATGTACAAGCCCGCAGCATAATTGACTCGCTGTGAGCTTGTATGCTCTTTATTTTAATAGCCAATGCTAAAATCGAAAAAAACAACAGATGCTTTCCCGGTTTTAATGGGCTAAATAATAATAGCGATTTATGCAGTGAAATATCTACTTATATAGCCATAAAAGAGTAGCACGGTGTGTAATTACCAGTTGTGCATGATCTCAACATTCTTACGCCCTTCTTTCCGAAACATTCATCTTTGCCTCTGCCTTTGTCCATCGTCATCACTCTAAAGTTTAGAGAGTTTGGAGTCCAAACGTTGTTAAAAGCGGCTAAGTTAAGACTGAGTTAAAAGTAACCCATTTTGGGTGGGAACCCCTTTTGGTCTTTTAAACATTATGTTATAATTTAGCTATTGAAAAATAGCAGATCTACGAGCTTGTAGGTCTGCTATTTTTGAAAAATCGTTAAAATGTGGCGCAAATCATTGAATATATATTTCAGAGTGAACATTTTTAACTAAAATATTTGCTTCTGGGGGGTCCCTGTAACTACATATTTTGAGATGGGGGTCCGTGGCCCAATGGAGATAATTCTGGGGGTCCTCGACATGAAAAAGGTTGAGCACCACTGACATAGAAACAGGAAAATGTTAGGATTTAGAAGCCTTTTTATTTTATTTTATCGACCTCGGTCCAAAATGGGTTAAGACTCCCAATTTTAGGTTTTTGAGGTATATTGTCTGTCACATTTATAAACGCAGATAAAAGCAATTACATATAGTGTTATATTTCTCTAGTTTGTATAGTGGGATGCTTATGCCATGGCCTAGAAGGACGATTGCGCTGCAATTAAAAAAACAAAAGAAGGAAATGTGATGCTGTGAGTGAGCGACGTCAGAGGGCAGACTAGCCAACGACCAACTCAGAACTCCTGCATCGCTGACCTCCATACCCTCCTGTCTAGCGTGGATCATGCTCTTTTCAAGAGTTCTGAAAAAGTCTTGTTTTCATTTCATCAAAAGTAACGGTTTTGATGTGGTTTTCCACTCGACACCGACGATATTTGCCCTTCTGGACTTATTGTCTCCACCAGGCCGAATGCATGGGTAGCAGAGTATGTTTTGCACTCTGTCCGTGTGTTTGTCCGTGACGGGCATTAGTGCTCATATCATGTTTAGCCTTACATTGCAAAATATAGTCTATATGTGCAGGAAGTGAAAAAGGTTGCTGTTGTCATGGGTTTTGGGTTTATATTTGTATAGTTTTCTTTTCTTGCTTCTGCGCTTGTGTGTGTGTGTGTGTGTGTGTGTGTGTGTGTGTGTGTGTGTGTGTGTGTGTGTGTGTGTTTGTCGCGCGCAGTGTCCTCAGGAATGAAAGTGTTCTCTCATTCCTCATTCTTGTTCTCTCTCGGCACATTCTCCTGTCCCCCACACATTCCAAATGGTCCATGTGGTACAACACACCCTGTCCCTCTCTTCCATCATTATCTCGTCGGCTGGAAACCTCGTATGTCCGAAACCCGTTACTTTTCAGGAAATGTAAAAAGAAAAAAATAACCTGTGTTCCGATCACAACCAGTGTAGTTATTATTTAGTCACGTGCTCACCCCCCCCCCCCCCCCCCACACACACACACAAACGTAACGACTTATTGTCGCTTTCCCAATTTCTTTTAAAATGACCAAAAACTGCATTTTTTGCTACTTTCATGTGACACTGTAGCAGGATAGGCAGTGGTTTTCAGCCAGTGGTCTGGGGACCACAAGTGGTCCTTGATGGGGTTCCAGGTGATCCTCAGCTAAATGATAGTTTGTAACCAAATGGACCCTTATAGATCTTTAACTCTTGAGAATGTAAAATGAAACCAAATGCACGCTCAAGAGTTACATCAAGTCTGAGAAGCTAAATCTCATCAAATGGTGGTCCGTGGCTCAAATGCCAAATAAAGAATGGGCCTTGATATGAAAAAGGTTGAAAACTACTGAAATATGGCATTAAGTTTACGGGGGGAAAAAATGAAATATGGAGATACAAGGTTTCTACTCACACACCATCTGCTGTGTGTGAGGGCTGCATGTCTGTCTGAGGCACTATATCTATAATGTGATATGAGATTAGATATTTTTTGTATAGGATTTTAGATATTGGGATATGCCGATATGGCATAATGTGTTGTCTTTTCCTGGTTTTGTATTTGGTAAAAAATATATATTATATATATATATATATATATATATATATATATATATATATATATATATATAGTTGCATTCTTAAAACCGTTTCAAATGACATGACAGTACAACGTATGACATCCAGACATTGTATGGAAACCAGTGGCGGATTATTGACAATGAGAGGAAATCAATGCAACCCCTTTTTTGCCCCTTTGTTTGTTTCCTTGCAAATTATAACTCTAGATTTGAATTTAAGCAGAGCCATTGAGTCCTTCTGATTTGAATTAAGCCCCTTGCTTTTGGTTCTGTCTGAGTCATAGCCCAAACATCTGCCATCTGCCATATGTCATAAACACACACCTTATTGCTTTTATTACTACCTCTCTTACTCTATCATTCACTCAGTCTACCCCCTGCATTCCATCCTGCCCCTGGCCCCTTTTTTTGTTATTTATTTATTTATAAATTTTCTTTTTTTTTTAAATTTATTTTCACCTTCGCTCTTTATTTCTTATGCTCTGGCCATCTCCCTCTTTCATAACACGTCTGCACTGCAGCAAGGCCCCGCCTGTGCTAAAACAGGCTGTGTGTGTGTGTGTGTGTGTGTGTGTGTGTGTGTGTGTGTGTGTGTGTGTGTGTGTGTGTGTGTGTGTGTGTGTGTGTGTGTGTGTGTGTGTGTGTGTGTGTGTGTGTGTGTGTGTGTGTGTGTGTGTGTGTGTGTGTGTGTGTGTGTGTGCGCGTGCGTGTGCGTGTGCACAGTGTATAGGGGTTAAGAAAATATTGATACACTTGGGGGCCACATTTATGACTAATTTATATAGCTTTATAAAAAATAAATGACCTACAAGCTCATGCTTGTAGGTCAGTTATGTTTAGGATGTGACAGCATTTCGCAAATGATTATATTCAGGCTTCAGTCTAACATTCAGGCTAACATTTTTGATTTAGAGAAATAGGATTTTTCTTGTCATTGTATTTGCAATATGTGGCAGTACATTGAGTGGTAAGCCCTGTATCTGCCAGATTCTTTCCAATACCCAGCCCTATATCTGTGCAACTGTATGCCCTGGTAATCCACAGTCCATAATGCCTTTCCATATCTCTGTGCAACTGTATGCCCTGGTAATCCACAGTCCATAATGCCTTTCCATATCTCTGTGCAACTGTATGCCCTGGTATGTACACACACACACACACACACATACACACACACACGTCTGGGCAAACAGCTTATTACATAACAGGAGTGGGGTCTTGGGGGCCAAGCGAGTGAGTGACAGCGGCAGCGTCAAAGGTGAGAGGGATCATACATTGTGTGATTGAGAGATCTGCAATATGTGTGCGAGTGGAGCGACTGTGCAACTAGAGCCAGAACAATATATACATTTGTTTGTTTTACGATATCGGTATAGGCAGTATATGCAGAATCAGATGATGTGCCCCTTTTTGGGCATATCATTATAGCTACCCATTCAGGCCTGACGTCGAAAAAAAAAAAAAAGAAATCTAAATCATGACAATTTTCTGAAAGACATTTTAACGATTTTGCAAAAATAGCAGACCTACAAGTTCATAGCGCGCCACTCGGTGGCACGCTATGAGCTTGTAGATCTGCTATTTTTCAATAGCTAAATTATAACATAATGTTTAAAACACCAAAAGGGGTTCCCGCCCAAAATGGGTTAGAGTTTTTTAACAATAACAGTCAAATCATTGTTTAGAAGCTATAGGACTCTCAAGCATGTAGTGCAAAGACAAGTTCGCTAACAAAGTACATGAAGACTGCAGCACAGCAAATTGAGTTTGACGGCGCATGAATATGTTGAAGAATTATTTTTGAAAGCAAGTTGCGACAGACTCAACATGGTCGGAGATCGACTGGGCTGATGAATGGGAGACTAGGCTACTATAGTTTCTTTACAGTAGAGTCTCTTCAAAAGCTGCTACGCTAAGTTTCTTAACCACTTAAACCCTAAATTCGTAGTCGAGTGACCAGAGGTTTATCCTTGACTCAGTCTTTTTTCCCCTCGATCTACACCAAATACTGTATCTTCATTGATTTTTTTATCCCCTGATTTTGTAACCCATTTTTTCACCCAGTGTCAATTATCTAATATAATCCTGGGCTCTACAGTCCCTCTGCCAGCCAACCTGAGGAGAGCAACGGACTGACCTCATGCTTCCTTCTTTTCACCGGACATGGGGGAGTTTCCCTGGTTGGACGTAGCGTGTTGAAGGAACATGAGGCACTCCACCAGGCACTCCATCAGGCACCTCAGCTGAAACTAAAAAAAGCTCCTCTACAAGCTTAAACGTATTTGTGATCGCGTTGTATTTTCAGGATAGGGATGCTAGTGTTCATGTGGTTAAATGCCTTCTTCTCTCATGAATATTTGAACACGTCGACTCAAATGAGTTGGATGTATGTTCTTGTTCTCTAATTAATTTACTCACTCGGTGCGAGCGCATTATTGGCCCTGCACAATTCATTACATAAGGAAATGCAATTAAATCAGGCGAGTGTGCTACAGTTACT